>NC_091471.1:28137784-28438784 GCF_036971445.1 Narcine bancroftii
TGTGACGAGGAGGAAAGAGACCACTGCTGGAGAAGATGCGTATCATGTTATCTTTAATGATACAGAATGGTAGAAAACCCTATTACATCCAGTTTACTGCCAGACTAGGCATGACCTCATATTCTGTCTGGACACTTTCCAACCAAGTGGCATTAACATTGTCTTCTCTGGTTTCTGTTAGTGCCAATCTCCCTTCCCCCACCACCCTCCTCCCACCTCTTTCCTTCCCCCTATCCCAATGTTCCCTATTGTCAATTGATGGATGATACTAGTGTATTAGATAAAAATGGGTGATGAATCAGCATACAGGAGGGAATTTGAAAACTTGACTGAATGGTATACCAACAACAACCTTGCACTCAATGTCACCCAGACCAAGGAGCTGATTGTTGACTTCATGAAGGGAAACCAGAGGTGTAGGATCCAGTGATCATTAGGGAATTAAAGGTGGAGAGGGTGAGCAAATTTAAATTCCTTGAAGTCACTATCTAGGAGGATTTTTTCTGGACCCAACTCACTAATGGAATCAAGGAAGAAAACATATCAGTACCTCTACTTCCACAGGAGGTTGCAGAAGTTTGATATGACATGGGAAACACTGCCAAATTTCTACAGATGTGTGGTGAAATGTGGGCTGACCAACTACATCTCTGTCTGGTGTGGGGACACCAATAACCCTGAGCATAAAGCCCTGCAAAAGTTAGTAGACATCACAGGCAAAACCCTCCCCATCAATGAAAACATCTACAGGGAACTCTGCTGTCAGAGAGCAGCAGCAATCATTAAGGTTTCACAACACCTAGCGCATGCTCTGTTCTCACTGCTACTATCAGGAAAGAGGTACAGGTGCCACAAAATTTGCTCCACCAGGTTCAAGTACAACTATTACTCCTCCACCATCAAACTCCTCAACAACAAATTCAATCAGGGACTCATTAGCTACTTTCAGGTGCATCCTCCACCTTGGGGGGGGGGGGGGGGGGGGCTGCAGGAGCAGATCGCAACCTGAAAACTCACCTTTCAGGTGGCAGCCCTAAAAGGCTGCTACAGCATTGCCCGATCCACCTGAAAGGGCCTATTGATATCCAGAGATACCTCGTAGCACCTCCATATCTGTTGGAGGTGGGGTGACTGTTGCTGTAGCGCCACCCATCATAAATATGTGACATAGCAATGGCCGACTTCCCTACCCATAATCCCCCATGCAGGTGGAACCGCTCTGTGTTTTCCACCCAGTTCCAGCTGCATGGGGGTTTATGGGTAGGGAAGACCGCCATTACTATGCCACATTTTGAGAAACAGAGAGTGGCCCTGGTGCAGGACTGGCCAGCCGGGCTGTGACAGCCCACACCAGCTGCCCCTGCCCTGATGTCCCCCATCAGCTGCCCAGCCCTGCTGCCTGAAGCCCCCTCCCTGCTGTTCAACAGCCTCACTCCCCACTGCCTGAAGCCCCCCACCCCACTGTCCCTCTGCCTGACAGTCCCTGCCCTATTAGTGAGGGGAGGTTGGCGGTACATTGGGGTAGGGATGGCTGGCAGGGGACATTGGGGCAGGGCGGATGGTGCGGGATGTCGGGGCAGGGGTGGCCGGCGGGGGACATCGGGGCAAGGGTGGCCGGCGGGGAATGTTGGGGCAGCAGGGAGGGGGGCTGTCAGGCAGTGGGGCAGGGGGCTGCCAGGCAGCAGGGTGGGGGGCTGTCAGGCAGTGGGGAGTTAGGTCACTGGCTGATAGAGTTTATTACAGTGGTTGCACATTCAGGTGCCTTGGCGGAGCCCGGAAATCCACTGATTATCCCTCCCCTAGGAGGGTTAGTGTCAATGCCTCAGAAGCACATTCGGCACAGAGGGATAGAATATGCAGCTTTGCCCTTTATTGATTTTTTCCCCCCCTCTCTGTCTGGTGCAGTAAGTTTGTTTACATTTTTAAAATTTGTTTGCATGTGTACATTTACTACATTTTTTTTGCATTTCCAATAAGTGGTACTTCTGCATTGCCAGAGGATAAAAGAATCTCAGGGTTGCATGTCATGTATGGACTCTGACAATAAATCTGAAATCCTTTCTTCTGGTGCTCGACCTCTCTCTCGCCCCAGTGCTGACAGCCATGCGCACACCACCCCAGTGCTGACGGCCCATGTCAGCTGCCCCAGCACTGACAGCCCACGCCAGCCACCCCAACCCTGATGTCCTGCACCGGGAAGGCAGGGGCAGCGGGGAGGGGGGCTGTCAGGCGCTCGCCAGCTGATTGTCATTCCCTTAGCAGCCACTTTCAGGCGGCTGCATTCAGGTGCCTGGGGGGACCTGAGTGCTCCAGTGATTATCCCTCCTGGAGGAGGGTTACAAAGTGCACCTTGCAGGTGCCTCCTGACAGCCACATAGGGGTATAATATGCAGCTTTACATCAGGGTATTTTGGCCACCTGAAACTTTCTCTCCCCCTTCCCTTTTCCTCTGTCTCCTTATCTCCAGCTCTACACTGACAGAGCCACCCCTCCACCCCAATCAATTCTCACCTTTCCTCTGTCCTTTCCATGTCCAATGATCACCTTTTGTCTGATGGCCTGGGCTCCTTCCTCTGCCCCTAACCCCCCCCCCCCCCTTTTCCCCCAGCCTTTTTATCCAGGTGCCTGCCTGCTGTCTTTGCTCATACCTTGAGAAGAGCTCAGGCCCAAAATGTTGGTAAAATATCTTTACATCATTTGGACGCTGCTTGACCTGTTGAGTTCCTCTCAACCCAGTACGTTTTGGAGGAGAATGCAGGAGAACAGAGGGTGGCTGCTTCAAACATACCACATCACCATAATCGAACCCCGAATTACCTGTCAACAATAAAGGAGATCCTTTCTCCAAACCATCGATCCTGATTAACTTGAAATTTAGACGTACTATCCCAATTAACCTACATACAGCACGGCGGGAGGAAACCGGAGCTCCCAGTGGAAACGCACGCATATCGTACAAACTTGTTACAGACAGCTCCGGATCGAACCCGGATTACCGACGCTGTAACACGGGTGGCGCTCACCGTGCTGTCCACGTCCTTGAGTCGTGAACCGTCCCATCTAAAGTATGTGGGCGAAGGACGGTAGTTGGTGGAAATCGTGACACAAAATGTTAAGGCTCAGGATACAATGTCTGGGTTTCTATTAAGAGTCGCGTTCCGGAATCTGTTCCCCTCACCATGGAACCAGCTGCTGGTCCGGAGTCGCGCCGGTGGGAGGCGGAACGAAACCGTGCCCGCTGCTGACAAGGGTTCGTGGACCTCGGACTTCCAGACGATGCAGAATGAATTGGGAGCGCGAAAGCGTGGGCTCCCCATGGCAATATAACGGTGGCAACTGTATCGACCGAAACATGCATTTTTTTAAAATAGAGGAAATAATCTAATTAACCGCCTGAACAATTCGAGTTTGAAATGTTACCATAAGTTTAATCAATGCTTCCTAAGCAGGACCCTGTGTCATTTCCCCTGTGTTAGGATCCCTGCTGCACATTTTGCAATAATCTATTTCTATGTAGCACTGCACGTTCCGAATGTATTTTGGAGGGTCTCGTACTCATTGATTGCTACCTATGTAGCAATATCTGGATAAAAAGGCTGGGGAAAGAGGGGGGGGGGGGTTAGGGGCTGGGGAAAGAGGGGGGAGGGGGGGTTAGGGGCTGTGGAAAGAGGGGGAGGGGGGGTTAGGGGCTGGGGAAAGAGGGGGGAGGGGGGTTAGGGGCTGGGGAAAGAGGGGGGAGGGGGGGGTTAGGGGCTGGGGAAAGAGGGGGGAGGGGGGGTTAGGGGCTGGGGAAAGAGGGGGGAGGGGGGTTAGGGGCTGGGGAAAGAGGGGGGAGGGGGGTTAGGGGCTGGGGAAAGAGGGGGGAGGGGGGGTTAGGGGCTGGGGAAAGAGGGGGGGTTAGGGGCTGGGGAAAGAGGGGGAGGGGGGTTAGGGGCAGAGGAAGGAGCCCAGGCCAACAGACAAAAGGTGATCATTGGACATGGAAAGGACAGAGGAAAGGTGAGAATTGATTGGGGTGGAGGGGTGGCTCTGTCAGTGTAGACGCTGAGCAACGCTAGCGGTTCAATTTTACTCACTGGAATAATGATGGACGAACATATGATAAATGAACATGATTTTTTGTTGTTGTTGAGTGAAACACAGCACGTGGCTCCTTAACAAGGCAGGGCTGCTATAAATCTGACCATCTTCAAGTCAGGTGGGTTGGAAAGCATCGTTCTGACTGATCCTCGGCGAAAGGGTCATGGACAGAAGGGGAGTTTTTGTCTTCAGATTATTGTATGGGTTCGGTCACTGCGACGTGAGGTGATGAGGAGAACGGGAAGTATTCCTAATTCCCTTCAAGTTCGCAGTAAACGCGCAGATATGGACCGTTTAGGAAAAGCCGATTATAAATTGAAAGCCGTTTAAAAGGTCATACACAGTATTCATAATAATGACCACAACTTGACGCAGGTTGGACCAGAATTGTAAGAAAGTAAACACAAGCTACGTCTTGAAGTCGTTACGCTACAATGAACCCACCAGACAACGTAATTTACATCAATTACGGTGGGATTTTTAAAAATCGCAACCTGTTTACTATCGAGGATGTCACAGCAGAGGTTAACTATTGCAGATTATCAGTCTCTATATTCCATCATAACCCGGGGCCAGAATATTAAATAGCCGCGGAAGGAAGGTTCAAAGTAACATTTACCGAAAACTGCAATGCACAACATTGCTGGAGAAGTACATGCCAACAGCTAAGAGGTCGATATGGGTGGGAGGGGGAAAAAAAACCCTGAGAGGTGATGGGGAGAAGGCAGCTCTCTGAATGGAGAGAGAAGAGGGAGGGAAGCTGAATGAAAGGAGACTGGCTCGGATACGGAAGGAGAGACTCGGGAGAGGAGGGTAAGGAAAAATGGGGAGCCAATAGATGTCAATGCCGTCTGGTTGGAGAGGCCCAGACGGAATATTTGGGGGTAGCCTCAGTTTGGATAGATGCGTTGACTTGGGAAAGCTGTGCGGAATTATAAATGGTTGGTCACTGCGAATCCCTATTATTGGAGAAAGCAGAGCGAAGATGCTCAAGGAAACGGTTTTCCCAGTCTGCTTCCAATCTCACCGATGTAGAGCTTTCATTACCCCCCCCTCCCCGTCTCTCTCTCTTTCCCCGATTCCTCAGTCTCCCTTTCTCCCGTTACCCCCTTCCCTCCCTCTCCATTCAGAGAGCCTCTATCACCTCAGCTTATTTTCTTTTCTGCCCTCCCACCCAAATCCACCAATGACCTACCTGCTGGCCTGTGTTCATCCCCCTGCTCCTCCCTCCCTCCTCCTCTCATCCCCATCTTTTTTATTCAGGCGCCCATCTACTTCTTGTTCATACATGGACCAAGGGTTCAGGTCCTTTATTTCCTATAGATGTCGCTTGACCTGTTGAGTTTCTCCAGCACTTTTGTAGATTGCACGACCATCTAGTTTAATTCTTCACAGGATACAGTATGAAATTGTAATTTATTTAATTACATATAGTTAAATTATGTAGAACAGTCCATGACTGCATATTTCATATGTCGACAGGCTATAAGGGCATAATAAATAGTAGCAGGAGTGCGTCATATGGCGAGTTGATTTTAGGTGTTACTGCAAATAAATATTTGCTATGAAAGATCACACCGTTTTAAACAACATTTATTCCAGAACAGTGTATATTGCTGTAAAAAAAAATGCTGGAGAAACTCAGCTCTATAAAGTACAGTGTGTGACCAGCTAAGATAACCAACGTTTGGGGCTTGAGCCCTTCATCAAGGTATGCACAAAATGTGGGCAGGTGCCCAAACAAAATGGTGAGGAGGGGAGGGGCAGAGGGAGAACAATCCCACAGGCACGTGGATAAGGTTGGGAGGGCACACCAGCAAACAGAAGAAAGAAAGGCTCTGTGAATGGAGAGGGATGAGGATGAGAGCTGGAGGAACGAAGGCAGAGGGATCGATAAGAGAGAAGAAGAATGGCGAGTATGTTAGCAGAAACTAGAGAAGTCGATGTTAATGCCATTAGGTTGGAGAGTGACCAGATGGAAAATTAGGTGCTGCTCCTCCAATTTAAGATGAGCTTGAGGGCAGCAGGGAGTGTAGGTGGGGAGCAGAGTATATTGCTGGTGTGCATACCATAAAATCATAGTACCATAAATCAAACAAAAGAAGCAAAATATACCATGTTTACATATCAAAACACGTGGTAACAGGAAATATATTAACATGGGATGTCACATAAAATATACAATTTGACAAACTGTTCCTAGTAGACCCCTTTTCTCATAAAATACTCTGCGTTCACTCGTTTACAGGTATATGAATTTTAAGGATGACCTCTCGCCAGATAACCCTCCTCACTGTGCATGTGTATTTAAACAATTGGCACTCAACTTAGTTGTATGTATTATTGTTAACTCCGTGCACCAGGTGACATTTATTAACCATGATTGTCCACTTTACTTCACTTGTGAGCAACCATTTCCAATTGTTAATCCATTTGGCGATTTTAATCCGTATTTTAATGCATGTGGAATGGTGTAGAGTGTCGGCATGCCGCCGGCGAGAGCCTGTTAGCTAGGGATAGTGTGCAATAAGATTGCCTGGGTGGGGTGGGGTGGGGGAAGCATGTTCTTCGGACACACCAGTGATATTTTACATGATCTTGTGGGTTACGTTGTTAAAGACTGCCATGTTATTGGGACCCTCCCGTAATGGTTTAAGTCCCACCCCACCCCCCTCACATACTACGACTTTATGTAACCTATGTCATAGGTTAGTAAGGGATTATTTAAAGTGGTATGTAAGTGGAACAAAAAGTTGCGAACCACAGTGCTCCTGTTTCGGTGATTTAAATAGAACAACAAAATGTTGCTTTAAAAAAATGTAGAAGAGTAAAACACATTATTAAAAAATAATGGAGCCATTATTAAAACAGAAGGGCCTGAACAGAAGGAAGCTTTAAAAAAAGGGTTTCCTTCCTCCTTCTTAACCCCGCGAAGCCACATTTAAGTCTACACAACATTCGCCAAATCTAACATCTTTACAATCTTTAAATGGTAAAATTAGCTGTTTCCACAATTACACCATCAAACTCGCCTTTGTCCATGAACTAATACCAAGGAAAAGGAGGCCGATCTGCCAGCAATTACAATTGAGTTGGGATTGTTCCGAGCTGATTCGAGTTCATGGAGCCAAGCCGGAGTCTCTGTCACCGTCTGGTGTTTAAAAATCCAACCCATTGAGCTCGCTCCCGTTCATTCATGACTTAGGGTTTGTCCCAGCCCGTGGCGCTGTTGGGCATGTGGTCTGTGCCATGGAATAGGTTTTCACGAGAGGGCTTGTGCTCTTCTTAAATTGTTGCAGAGTATCCGGGGAAACATTAAATTGTTTCACTGCATCCGTTGGTGGAAAGACATATTTAAAATGCACGGAGACGGCATTTATTTGCGTTTTATATTTTTAATCTGTCAGATTGTAAGAGATCAACAGCTGATGTGCAGTTTCGAAGTTTGGGATAACCAATTCAGAATGAAGGAACTTCCAAATTGTCTGTATACTCAGTACATTATAGTTTCCGATAAATACAGTGCCGGGCGATAAATCGCTACGGGAAGCAATGTATCTAATAAAATTCACGGTTTTCAATACAAAGAAACATTTTTTAAAAAAAATGTTGATGATTTTTAATGAATTCGTTAATATTATCATTTGCTCTACTGAAGGGGTTTTTTTTTTCAACTTGGTTGCAATGTTACGTCTCATTCAGAAGCAGCACTCGTACTTCGAACCCGGAGGATGTGGGTTCCACACCTGTGAGCATGAGGAGGTCTAACCCAACTCTCTAGTGCGCTGCTTGTCAGGTCTGCCTCCCTTCGATGGAAATGATTAGGGCGCGCACTTCTCTCGCAAAAGCGCCAGTAACTCCTTCCCGGACTCTTGGCCTTTATCTGTCGCAGATGAACGGCGTATCTCCAAGTGATCACATGGGTACTTGTGAGAGTACGCTTTCAAGTTAGCTGCCGTTATCTTTTATGCAATTAAAATTACTTTTTTTTTGGGTGGGGGGGATTGCAAAGTATCGGGTGCAAACCATTGGATGAAGACGTTTAGTGATCACGAAAGCTCCCCGTGTACAATTATATTTAAAGAATCTGCGATGAATCTTAGCGATTCCATCATTAGGAGCCAGTAATATGAAATGGATGGAGCACATGTCGTGGACACCACCCTCGAGCAGACAATCCAAAAGATTCGCCATCCTCTCGGTGAAGAAGTTTTCTTTATTTCTCTGATCTGATCCTTGTGTTAAGATTGTGATCCCTGGGTTTTGCATCGTCCTGGCATCAAGCGTGACAAGTTCTGGGAGATCTGTGTATCTTCCCACCTTTCCAAACCCATTCCGACACTGATCTTCTTAATCTCCCCCTGTAGGGACAACGTCCCCATTCCAGTGATCTGTCCTTCGACCCAATCTCTGTCCCGCAAGCCTGACGGTTCCCGGGCAGTGCTAACTGTCCACTAGATTAATATTTCAACAGGACCTTGCATAAAAGCAGTAAGACTTCGTTATTATGTTGGGAAAACACTCAAGAGGGACTATAGGAAGAAAAACAGTTTCTAGATCGTTCGCCAAAAGAAAAAAAGGGAAAAACATCTCTCTTTACCGACAAATTGACTCTCGTTCTCTATCGCTTTTCCAAAGAAAACCAACATGCTCCTAATTGTGTGTTGATTCTGCAGCCACCAATTCAATAGAAATTCCTTTCCTCGGGGGAGTGGTGTGAATGCTACCTCACGGGGTACATTTTACGGGAAGCCCCCTAAACACGGGAGAGAAAGGGACATAAGATATGTGAATGCGGGGGTATCAAGGAGGGGGGGGGGGGGACACAGACGGAGACGCGGGCATTGCCTCCATCCTGAAAACGACGAATTTTACAAACATTTTTTCTTGCTCACAGTGTTACGTGCGCTGCTTTTAGTCTTGAGTCAGAGGAGCCCCGTCTATGGAGTTAGCCTGTCTGTCTTTTTCTGGCGCCCCTGATTGGCCAGAAGTTTGCCTGCTGAAACTGACTTGCTCGTAGTCTTTGAGAAGCACAAAGAGCGACCTCTCGCTCACAACCTTGACGTGGTTTTTTAAAACCAACAAACTGTGGCGAGAGAGAAAGAAAGAGGGAAAAAAAGAGCGCAGAGGCGGAAACTCCAGCAGTTAGTAATGCTGGGCAACGATTACTTGTGGGTCAGATTTATTTTGGAGTCAACCTAGGCTCAGATTGCAATCCCTCTCCCTTCTCCACAGCCGTGCTGTAGAGAGACAGAGAGAGAGAGAGACTTGAAAGCCGAAGAAGGGAAGGAACTGCCAATCGAAGAGCGCAGGTATTTATTTTGCCTGACTGACTGGGAACGACCTTCAGGGCCCTTTCCCGGTTCTTTCCGCCTCAGCTGACTAACATTCTCCACCAGACCGACAGAGAGAAAGACCAGAGAGAGAGAGACAGAGAGTTTGCCGGTCACGCTGCGAAGAAATGGTCGCAGCGAGGGCGAAGCAAATCCTGATCTTTCAGAATATGTAAAATAATAAAAGGAGATCGGGAGTGGAGCGTGTCGGACTCCTCGGGCGCTGTGTTGAAGGATCTCCTGTCCTTTCTCAGTAGTTGGATCGTCTCCACCGCGGAAGTTGGCATCGATTGACCCAGCATGGACTGGCTCCTGGATTTAAAACCTACGTGTTTGATATTCTTTTCCTACACGGGACAAAATGGGAAATCCTTGCCTTAAACAGCGCGGATTAGTTCCAGTTCACAAGCCGAAGGGTGCAGGTATGCAAGAGACAAACAAATACGACCAGAAGCGAATTAACTTGTTCCTCGCGGTCAGTTTATTTTCTGTCCCCTGGGGCAAGTTTGTTTCTTAATCATTAGATATTTTTTTTTGCATTACTTTCAAGGCCTCTGCGAGTTCCCAGAGCGCTAATGAACTACCAACAACGAGCTCATACAATTTCGCCAGCGAGCCGATTTACAATTAGGTTCCAATCCTGTGTGAAGTGCGCACTTGCGCGACTGAATTTCGAAACATACGCCAATCAGTGCGGAGTTGTTTGCATTGGGCGCCGATGCAGCCCCTCCCCCTCTGCAAGCTCCACTCACTGCCCACCGAGGGTACGAGCGGCCGCTGTGTGTCTGTGATGAGCACAGGCAAAGAGTTGATAAAGGTGGCTGCGTTATCAAAGGTCCGCCGTAAAGAAAGTGGTGGTGGGGGGAGGGTCATCAGGACTGACCGACCCTGAAACGCAGAAATAGAGGCCGGAGGGGCAGCATCCGGTTACGGTCTTCAAACTTCAAGTACGTGGGTGCCAGCTATTTGTGCGCGTTAGGGGCTTTCAGGGAAAAACTTTGGCACGTTTGCTCCGTGCTCCGCTGCGCCCTGAAGCCGAGGAGAACTCCCCCAGCACGTGGGCAATGCTCAGTGCCGCTGGTCATCTCCCATCCTTCAGCTCACTTTGTAACATGTTTTGGTGCAAATTGGGAACTAATGACAATGTGTAATTGCATGACATGTTGGAGGCGGTCGATACCTTGTTTTGTATCCTCGGGGCACGCAACCTTAGACGGGGTCTGAGGCAAAGTTTAATGGAAAGTGGAGATGATATCACACATAGGTGAAAGTACTCACTTTAGTTTGCATCTTCTCCAGAAGTGCTAAAATTGAGAATGTTAGCTTAAGTTGCAGTTAATGTCACACTCCTCAACAATACGGATAAAGTCTTAAATTTTTTTTGCTTTGCCATTGGGAATAAGAGGCGATTCTTGATCCCAGTTTTTTTAATTAAACACCACTCCTTTTGAGGAATTAATAAACAACGAGGGAAGCGAAATTATGTGGGCAAAAGGCTTCCGAGTTACTCGAATGGGTAGCAGGTCCCTAATCTGGAGAGTGTGAGCGTGAATCCTGTCAGACTGATAGCCTCGCCCACAAGTAAAAGCATACACACACATACCCACGCACAAAAAAAAAACCCACTTATTTACTTTCAGCCTGGAAAAAGTAACGAATATAAAGAAGCAGCTTCGCTTTGTTTCGGAGGGAAGAGAACGATGGCATTTCTCCGGCTGGCTTGGTTGATTTGGGGATTCACAGCGCTCACAGAAGGTGCAAGGGGTGAGTAGTCTGAGCGTTTTCATTCAAAAATTGGGCTTCGTATCTGGTGTTGAAAAGATTTTGTGTGTATTGGTGGTTCTGATGAGGGTTCTTCTCGAGGCAAATATGACCTTTTTTCCCCCCCCAAAGAATAATTTGGTAGCGATACCCAGCAGATCGAACAGCGACTATCGCGAGAGAGTAAAACAAAACCCAGGGTTAACATTTCAAGCAATAACTTTTTCTCAGAACAATTTTGACATCTGTCTGTTTATCATTCCAATGTTAACGCGGCGGTTTTTAAAGACGTGGCCACACCCTGGCTAAGGGACTATTTTAAAAGAGTCTTAATTTCTACCCTCGGTTAGGAGTTTCTTTGCATGCCTCCAAAGCAGGATCCAGAATCTTTCTGAGGCCGGAGACAGTCTTGTTTGCGTGTTAAAATCGTCAGGTTGTCTCCAGTTCTCAAGCCATCAAGCAAAGAAAACGATTGCATTCCTGGTCGGCGAGTGTCTGCCCTCTTGTGTCATCCCCCTCTGACTTGTGCAGTTCTGGGGCATTCGTGACCAAGTAGGTCTATTCGCCTTTTGATCTGGGAGTCCGTGGACGGGCACGTTGTATTTTCGCCTCACAGTGAAATGCACGCGTTTCCCAATGATCCGTCTTGCTTCATTAAATTGAGAGATTTAAGAGGCGATTTTCACACCGGGATTACCCGGTTGTTTTCTCTTGTGGGAATTCGCGGAATCATTTATTTAACAGTGAGGGATCTCATTCCAGCGGACCAGGATTTAATATCTAACTGAGATCCCCGATCCGTCTCCACTACTTTGTCGCACAAGGCGCTTCTTAATACGCGGAGTTATTGGTACATTGGTAGAGCGATCAAAGCCGGAAATCACTAATCAAAATATAGAACATTATAGCTGAGTCCAGACCCTTCGGCCCAGTGACCGACAACAGCGTTTCACGTTTCACAAACTCTGCTCGGTGTTTAACTCTAGGAACAAGAGCGACGGAGGTCTGAAGTCAGGTTGAATTTAGGGTGCAAAGGTTGATCCGTGTATCCAAATTCCTTGCCGGGCTCATTGCACAGATCTTCCACACACATAGTTGGCCACGGAGCCGTGAAGACTGTGTGGAACTCCATTATCTTCCCTCGTGATTTATAGTATTGGTTAAAAGTGAATAAAGCGACCACGCTTTGTCAGGGGAAAAGCAACTTTTCCTTGAAAGATCCTCATCAAAGGACCAAACGTCTGTGTATAAATATCATCTATTTATCTCAAACCAAAAAGAAACACTCCGCTGGAGGAACCGAGCAGGGTGAGCACCATCTGTGGGAGAAAGGGGAATGGTCAACATTTCGGGTCGGAAAATTAACCATCTTTTCTGCCACTGTTTCCGCTCGAACCGTTGAGTTCCTCTACCATTATTGTTTTAGTTCCAGATTCCAGCATCTGCTGTCTCTCATGTGTCTATCTATTTACCTATTCTACTTACCTAACCTATCTACCCTAGCTACCTAACCTATCTATCCTACCTACCCTACCCCACCGACCTATGTACCCACCTATTTACCTAACCTTTCTACCCTATCTATCCTACCTTCCTAACTTATCTACCCTACCTACCTAACCTATCCACACTATCTATCCTACCTTCCTAACCTATCTACCCTACTCCACCGACCTAACCTAGCTATTTACCCACCGACCTAACCTAACCTATCTACCCACCTACTTTCCTAACCTATGTACCTACCTATTTACCTAACCTATCTACCCACCTACTTACCTAACCTATGTACCTACCTATTTACCTAACCTATCTACCCACCTACTTACCTAACCTATCTACCCTAGCTACCTATCCTACCTACCTAACCTACCCCACCGACCTATGTACCCACCTATTTACCTAACCTTTCTACCCTATCTATCCTACCTACCTAACTTATCTATCTTACCTACCTAACCTATCTATCCTACCTTCCTAACCTATCTATCCTACTCCACCGACCTAACCTAGCTATTTACCCACCGACCTAACCTAACCTATCTACCCACCTACTTTCCTAACCTATGTACCTACCTATTTACCTAACCTATCTACCCACCTACTTACCTAACCTATCCACCCACCTACTTACTAACCTATACACCCACCTACTTACCTAACCTATCTACCCACCTACTTACCTAACCTATCTACCCATCGACCTCGCATTATCTCTATTATCTCCGAATTACTGTTGGTTGAACGGATGTATTTAACGTTTCCGAAAAGATCGCGCATGAATTGTGTCTTCTTCATTTCACAAGTCTGCTCATTTTAACCACTGTAAACAAAAAGGACAGATATCTGCGTAATTATCTAACAACGATTTCAATTTGCAGAAAGAATTCCAGCCAATATCCGGAGGTTGATTCCACGGAGATTTTTTTAAATGTATAGAATCAAGGCATTCAATGTGATCATTTTTATAATTCGTTTTAACTAATGGACTTGACTGTTGTTACATTATGAGGACGATTGCATTCAGGGCTGTAAAGTTATCGTGGTTAACGGTGGAGAATGTTTACGCGTTGTCATGAAGTGAAGCTCGGGATTTTTTTGATTTGCTTTGTGATAATGAGTAATTTTACGGAACATTGACAGGATTTTATTTTGCTCGTGCTTGTTACATAACAAGAGGAAGGGCTTTTGACGCGTTGTGTTTATTGGGATGGGGTGAGGGGGAATTCTGCCGCGTCTTCTGTCGAGATTTGCACATACCTGGATACGAGTCTTATCTGGTGGAAATTTCCAGCGCGATCCATTCGACGCGTAAAATGAAAATAGGTGGATAGAATTGTTTTGTCAAGAAAGGAACATCATTCTCTGAAATTGTACGACTCTTATGTTAAGGTCAGCTGGCGGAGCTCAGTTGTTGACGATTTTCTCAAATCGATAAGAAGGAAATCGAATCAATGCCCATCACCACATTAAAAGCAACTGGGAATCGGAGAGAGAGAAACTGAAAGGAGTTCACGAGTAAACTTTGATTGAAGGGATTAGTTATGTGCCTAAAATAACGTGTTTCACTGTAGTCTGGGGGAGAAAGAACATGTGAGTGGATAGGACAGTTGCTCCCTGCAGATAGGATGAGCTCGACGGGCAGATTGGCCTCCCTCAGTATAATTTGTGATTCATATGATATATGAGGAAATCCAAAAAATATTACACTGGGGAAGTAGAAGTGGATGTAAGATAGAGCGTAGTTGGAACTGGGACTTGAGCAACACGATCCCGAGGGAGTTTCGGGACGTGGAACCAAAAGATAGGACGGAGTTATAGGCCGAATGGCATTTTGGGCCGGCCCTACCTTCTCGTAAAGGCGGCGCTAACGCTTGGGAATAACCCATTTTGTGTAAGTCAGATGCCAAAGGTGTTTGGCGTCAGATCGAGTTCCTTTGCGATGCGGAACATTAACCTTGTAACTGCTTCACTGTTTTTAGTGAGAGTAAGTGCGGCTGCTTTTATCCCACGAGAAAACGAATGGTCCTCGATGTGGCGTTCGGAGCGTGACATGTGCCGGCCGCGTCCGGGACCTTGCCAGGAGGATACCTGGCAATGAAGAGCACTGGGTGCAAGCGGAAGATCACGGGGTCCGCGGAATTGCACACGAATTGAGATGAAGCTATTTATGACCTAGCAGGCGAAGAAACGTGTTTGTTTTTCGTGACAAATTTTGATGGATGGAGAGCCGCGTCTTTAGAGGAGGGGCGGGACACACAGGCACTTTACCTGTTTACACATTCATAGACTGACACTCGCACACACGGCCCTCAAACTTCCTACGCGCAACGATTCCTTCGACATCAATCGAGTTTCATTTGACTCGTGTTGCAGTTCCAGATATAACACTTTTGTTTGGGAAAAAAAAAGTCTTTGAAACATATTCTAGGCAGCACTCCTCTTGTAAATGAATACAACTATATCACTCTTTCAGAAACCAATGCCAACTTCAGGCTGAGTATGCCTGTGGTTTTAATTCTTCTGGCCATCTTCTGGCGGCGGTACCACACTCTTTGGTGACAAGTCCCAGTCCCTTCGAGTGGAGTAAAGTTACCGATGCCCGGAAAGAATAGACTGAATTTACTGAGCAAATGAGATGCTTTGGGCATAGGGTGTATTTGCAGCATTCTGTGTTCACAGGCCAACTCACCTTGTCGTCCAGCGTCTCTCCACCCCGCTCTATTTCGATAACTCTTGGTATCCTTCCAAATAAACCCAGATGCCCAGTTCCACATTCTGACACTGAATATTATTGGAATAATGACTGCCCTATATGCATGACTTCTGCCCCCTTTCTGTTTCTTATCCACATGTTCCCATAGATATGATGCCATATGTCACACACACAGAAGTGCCAACATTGTTGCAGCCACACAGGTAAGAGACATCAGTAACAATAATTAAATATCGTGATGTGGCAGAAAAAAGACAACGTGCAAAACTATAAATAAATATTCACAATTGCAGCAGGTTAAAAATTGTTTTAATGCTTCACTGCTTCAACACAGTAGACAGATATTTTGGTGGTCCTAAATTATTTTATGGTTAGGGTGGCATGGGCAAGTGTCTGATAACAGTTGAAAAAAAAAGTTCTTGAATTTAGAGATTCCCAGGTTTCAGCAAGAAGAGATGTGCTGGTTGATGGTACACCACCACATCTCACTGCCAGAATCCTGGCCCCTTCCTTTCTCTTTTAACAGTCAAACTTCACTGAATGGGCAGAGATTTACATCAGACACCTCAAAAACACAAACTCAAGGGGGATTTATTTAAGGCCTCTTGCATTTTATTGATTTTTTTCTCTCTCCGTATTGCACAGTTTGTTTACATTTCTTTCTTTGTTTACATGTGTTCATTGAATCAGCTTTTGTTTGCACTGCCAATAAATGGTAATTCTGCCTGGCTTGCAGGGAAAAAGAATCTCAAGATTATATGTGATGTACTCCGATAATAAATCAGAATAATCAGAAGACTGTTTTGTTTTCAGTAATGAATTCTGTTGGCTCTCCACTGATTCCACCCCTTCCCCTGACATATTCAACTCTGAGATAAGCTTCCCACCACAAACCAGCTCCATTAATTGGATGGTCTATTCCCACTTTATAACTTCATGCTTGCCTCAGCTCAGATGCTGCTGCCACACTTGAACAGCTTCTGGTCTTGATTTCACTCTTACACTCACTGATCAGCCTCCCTGCCTAATACCCTGGTCATGCAATCTCTGTTGCCAAGCCAAGTCGCACCACTTCCCATTTTTCAATGGCATGCTGTAAAGCAGCATCACGTTGGCATACAGAAGGATGAGGGGAAGTCTCATGGAAACATTTTGAATGCTGAAAGACTTCGACAGAGGCAACCTGGCAAGGTTGTTTCCCATGACAGAGGAAACAAAATCATAGGTGTATGTAAGGCAGAGATTGACAGGTATTTGATTAATCAAGGGTTTACTGGGAGAAGGCTAGGAAATAAGGCTGAGTGAGTGGATGGATCAGCTCATGATAAAATGGTGGAGAAAACTCGATGGGCCGATTGGCCTACTTCTGCTCCTATATCTTGTGATCTTGATTTGGAATAACCATTGGACAGTCCCCTGCAGAGATTCAAGTTAATGTATGACATTAATAAGAATAAATAAAAATGTAAATATTATTATGAATTTGAAACAATCTCATAATTAAAAATTTAATCTGTGATTATACAGTTTGTGAAACTGTCATTAGACCTTACACAAAGTCTAAGATATTCAAGGAGAGTGGAGCTAAGTTTCTGGAGAGTATGTTAAAGTCTATTCATGTTCCTTCATTGGTTGTATGAGGAATGAGAAATAAAGTCAGTGGCAGATTAACTACCATGCGAGTCCCTAGGCTGAGCTTTAGTGCAAAGAATAAAGTGACCTTGTTACATTAAATAACCTATATCAGGGGTCTCCAAAAGTGGCCAATATTGACCCCCCCACCCCTGGTCGAAAAATGCCGGGGTGGTTGATTGAACTTTTGGGGTTGAAAGAATTTTAGAGCCCAATGTAAACGCTCCTGCTGGGAGTCTGACACCCCTTCTCCTGCCAGGGCCCCCTTCCTTCGGGGCCTCTTCTAAAAGAATCTAGAACTTTGGTCATTGGAGTTCCAAAATAAGGAGTTTAAACCAGGATGAGGCAATTCTTTTCTCCCTTTGCTGTGTCTTTAGAGCCTTCTTTAACAGGTAGAGGAAGCAGACTTTGACTATATTTGAAGGTAGAAATGGACAAGTATTTGATAAACAAGGAATAAAAGTGACCAAGGGTAGATGGGCAGGTGGAGTTGTGATCCGCCACTGGCAAAAGTAATTTCCACATTGGGAAATACATGCATTGAAATTCCAGAGCTAAAAAAAAACAGCTGGAGAAACTGAGTGAAGCAAGAAAGTCTGCAGACGCTGTGCTTGCAGTTAATACACACAAGTGCTGGAGAAACTCAGCAGGTCCCACAGTGCCCAGAGAAAGCAAAGATATAGAACCAACATTACGGGCCTGAGCCCTTTGTCAGGGTCTTCCCAGCACTTTTGTGCTGGGTCAGCAGGCCAGACACAATTGACAGAGGAAAAGAGAAGGGACTGTTGGGGTTGGAATGTTGAACAAATTAAGGTGGGAGGGACCCCAGCAAGTCAACCAGTAGCACATATGGTGGGGAAAAAAAGTCAACCTTTAGATTCCAACCTTGTTCTCAATATCTAGATGTAATATCACCCGATCCAACATCATCACGGAGACTTCAGATTTATTGTCATCACCTACAAACCTGAGATTCCTTTTTCCTGAGGGCGCAGGAAAGAAAACCAGGTTGTTGACCTTTTGCTTCAACAGTATCAAACTGTCCTATTGTCTTCATCTAGCGAAGTCCTCCCTCAGGCCTTTGCCTTCCAACCGCACTTTCCTCTCTGTCTTTTTTTTAACCTCCCTTAGGGGTTTTTCGACTGCAGGTCATTGTAAAGGCACAATCGACAAAAAAATTGCCGTGCCACGGGCAGTCAAAATCTTGAGTCAATTCCTGGACCGCGATGGATCCTGCGGGACCGCCCCTACTTTTCGGGGGAAGTCTTCAGTCTGAAATCACACCGCAGAACTCACCTCATGAACTCTATGTCCAGCTGGTGACTCCGGCCACGTAAAAAAAAAAGCACCGGCACTAAGCCGGACAGGAACTTAACGGGTACAGTGTAAACGACCACAAGTGATGTTAATTTATGTTAAATTTCTTTTCACAGATTTTTCCAACATTGCTGTCCAAAAAACCCCCACTCCTTTAAACTTCCTCTGTGACCTAACTTTTGGCCATTAACTGTAATGTCCCATTTGTAGCTCCTGGTCAAACTCTGTTTGGGAACGTGAAACGCCTGGGCTGGGGTTGTTCCACTGGGTTCCAGGTGCTGCTATAACCCTGGCTGAGAATCAGGAGGTTGTGCTCCGGGTTTTTAAACATCCTTTCCATTTTTTACTCTCTCTCTCTCTCAGCATTGCCGTCACCAAAAACTTTTCTCTCTCCCCCCCCCCCCCCCACCCCTTCAGTTGGCAAGTCTTTTTAATCGTCGTGTTTACACTCAAGTTTATTACCAGCTCTGCCTGCGGGGATTTACATAATTTACTCTCCCGAGGGAGAGAGAGAGGGGGGAGGAAGACACTTTTTTTTAGCACCCCTTGAGACAACAGACGGTGTTTGCAGAGTTTGACTCCGTTTATCCAGAACAATACAGCCCGTCCATTCAAAGAGGGACAAAAGGCATCAGTTTTCAAGCATTTTTTCCTCTCTCTCTCTCTCTCTCTACAACCTTGTTCCTCACCGACGGATGTAGCTGGAGGAAATTATTATTCCAGCTTTATTCCAATAATTTCTCGAGGAAGCAGATAAGGTTTAATTAACTGGGTCTGATTCCAGGATTTCCCTATCAGAGGTTCCCGTCGCTGCGCGCTGCTCTGTTTCCAGATGTGGATGGGCGTGATGTGGTTGGACGCCACGAGGGTGAAATTGACCATCCGTTTCATTCATTTCCGAGGCTTCGATCCTGTCTGTGAAGGGCCAATCTGAAGGGGAGGGGGGTTAGGACCACACACGCTCAATGACTTAGTCACAGGAGCGCGACGCCTTTTTATCTCTCATAGAGAGAGAAACACAGACAGGGAGAGAATGACACACACACACACACACAACACACAGTCATACCAACGAAAACAAGCCCTTCTGCCCAAGCCTCCATTCCGCGCAGTTTGGCTGCCTGTTTGCCTGCGTTTGGCCTATTTTCCTATAAAAATATCCTATCCAGTCTTAATGTCTTTTAAGGATCGAAATTGCACCCGCCCCTACAGTTTCTTGGAGAAACTCTTTCGATTTACCTCTGGGTGGAAAAAATGTGTCACCCCCCCACCCCCAGGTCTCTTTAAAATCTTACCCTTCCCACCTCTTCTGGACTCTACCCTGGGGGAAAACCTAACCGATCACCTTATCATATGTCCCTTATGCTTTTGTATACTTCCAGGTCCTACCATTTACTGTGTAAGCCTGGCCCTCTAGATTGCGCCCAGCACTGATCCCTGTGACACTCTACTGGTCACTTCACACACACACACACATATTCACTGTTACACATTTTTTCAGCCTTTAATCAGATACTATTCACCCACCCACACACACACACACACACACACACACACACTCAGTTTCTCAATCATACACTTGTAAGGCTCTTCCCCACACAGACATACAAATTATCTTCCCCTCCATTGACTTTATTTCTCTCTGCCTTCCGGAAAGCATCCAGGATATGACAGGACAGAGCCTGTCATGCTCTCTTCTTCCTTCTCTTTGGGCAGTAGATGTATGAGTTTGCGAGCATGCTTCTCCAGATTCAATGACAGTTTCTTCCCTGCACTGATCAGATTCTTGAATGGTCTTCCTGTTAGAGTAGAATGATGCCTTGCACTGCTATGTTACATTCTAACATGACAATATTACATGACAATAATGGAACCTTCACCTTTAAACTGCATTTTCTCTATAACAGTCTACCCTACACTTTTATTGTAACACTATGCATTTTTAAAATTCTTGCACTATTTCCTGTGCTTTGCAGAGGTTGACCTGTCTGGATGGCACACAAAACATAGTTTCTCACCGTATTTTGCTACTGGGGATAATAAACATAAACCTGAGCATTCACTTGTATTCTCCTACATACACTCGCACACTCACCCACCTTGTCCCCTAATGTATAGGGGATGGCACCTCTTCTAAAAGAATCTAGAACTTTGGTCATTGGAGTTCCAAAATAAGGAGTTTAAACCAAGATGAGGCAATTCTTTTCTCCCTTTGCTGTGTCTTTAGAGCCTTCTTTAACAGGTAGAGGAAGCAGACTTTGACTATATTTGAAGGTAGAAATGGACAAGTATTTGATAAACAAGGAATAAAAGTGACCAAGGGTAGATGAGCAGGTGGAGTTGTGATTATAATTACATCAACCCTGATGGTCTTAAGGGAATTGAAGTGGCTGACTCCTGATGCCACTTGGTGGGTTCATGCATAGAGAAGAGCGACCCACAGTGACACATGGGCATCAGACAAACATCCTTACACAAATACATATTAATGTCTGATACTTATCTAAAACTGTTCGCCTTGCTGCTATCAAAAAGGACCTGCTGCCCAGTTTGAGTGATGAATGAGGTGAATAAATGAGGAGGTGGAGTTTGTACATCAGAAAGGGTAAATTTGTTCGACATTTGCAGGACCTGAAACAAACTCTATTTGCAATGTCACCAACTGGAGTTTGGTTTTCAATAAAATAAACAACAAGGTAATGAGAACAAATTACATAGAGGATGTTTCAAACCTCTGTGGTGGATTGAGATGATTGGCCTCCATTACAGATGTTGCTGGAATGTTTGGTGTTTGCTGTTTCAGGGTTTAATGCTCTCTCCTCAGCATTCCGCAAAGATTATTTGATCATCTAAATCCTTACAAATTTGTGTTATTGTTATTCTGTTCTTGGTGAGCATAGGATTTATTTTTAAATTGCAATCTTGTATGCAAAGGACATTTATAGTGAGTAGAAAGAAATTCTGAAGTAACCTTTAGACACATAGCGACACCTCATCTGTAACTGCCTTTGATAGTAGAACAACATTAATTTAGTGCAAAAAAAAGCTTCGACTGGCTAAATTAACATGGCAGCCATACCAGAGCAGAGGGTGAGTAGAAAGCTTGCTACATTTTATTGGGAGTGACAGCACGTGGACAGTTGATTTCCTGCAACCTGTGAAAAAGTCATGGTTCACCAGAAGCAGCGGCGAGTGAACAGTCTGCCCAGAAACCTGATACCAGTTTGAAGGAATTAACCGAGGAAATTCTTGGAACTTTCAAAAAAAAAAGGTTCCATGGGTTGCAACCAACTGCCCACGGTTCCACAAATCTCGAGAAGATTTGGCGTTTATACAGATTTCTGTGGGAGGCGCTGTGATTCCAGTAAATTGTTTGAAAGCTTGCACCAGATATAATCTATGTTTTCAATGTTCCTCCTGCTTTGAAGCTTGGCTTTCCGTGCAGCTCAACAAAAGTTTTGTCTTCATCTGCAAGGGCGAAAAATGGCGCGGATCAAAGGCATGTGATGAGAGAAAGGCTCTGTGTGTTAACAGGGGCCTACAGCTGGATGTTGTTAATGCGGCAGATATTCTGATCACTTCACGGGAAAAGTGGGTGGTGTGGATAATTAGAACACTGTGCCTTTCATCTCTGCAAGTGTGAGTCTCTCCCTCTCTGTTCGATCCTCCCATATTTCTCCCCCCTCACAGCTGTTAAGTGTAATATGATGAGGGCACAATTTCAATCCAGTTCCCCAGTTCGTAACACAATACTCCTGCTACTTTGGTGCCATTTGGAGAATCTCACAGGCGATAAGAGCGGAGCTGATGTAGGAGAGCCAGCCATAGACAAAGGCTCTTATACGGACACAGTACTCATCTATCCCATACTATTGCTGGTGCGTCAGGAGGGAGGGAGGTAGTTTCACATTAGATCCAATATTTGCTGAAATATTCAATGCCAGAGGACCAAAGGACAATGTAATTGTACCATCGTCTTTTGACCTGGGATAACTGAACATTTTTTATCCATTTATTTATTGTCTCTTTAATTCAATTATGTATGTTTTTTTCTTAACAAAGTGCCCATTTGGCCGAGCAAGTAAGAATTTTGCTGCATATGTACTTTGTAAAATGTGTATGACAATGAACTTATTCTCAGCATGGTTGCATTTCCCACCATTTCCAATTTCTGAAGCAGGGTACTTGGAAGCGACACTGCAGTCTGGAATCCAGGAGTTGTGATGGCTTTCATTCCCAGTGATCCTCAATGGTTCATGGTTTCGTATTGCTGAAATTAGATGCATTTCACACAGCAAAAAAAAATGCCTTCTGATAATAATTGGCAATTAATCATGAGACATGGATTGTGTGCATGGCCAGAGGCTTTTTCCCAGGACTGAAATCACTAACATGAGGGGACATAGTTTTATGATGCTTGGGAGTAAGTAAGAGGTAAGATTCTCATGGAGGGTGGTGGGTACATGGAATGCACTGCAGCAAAGGTGGTGGAGGCAGGTAAGACAGAATGTTTTAAGAGACTATTAGACAGATACGTGGAACTGTGAAAATGGAGGGTTATGGAGTGGGGAAATTCAAGGCAGTTGCTAGACTAGATTATTATGTTGGCACAAAGAGCCTGTACTGTGCTCTATGTTCTCTAAATCAAATTCGTGTTTGATCAGGTTACCCACTTTTTGAACAGATGTGCAGAAATGAGGAATGATCAGAAGGACAGCAGGGCAGAAAAAGCACAATTCAGTCAATCTTCTCCATATCCCAATCAACCACTGTCCCTTCCCTGTCAAGCACAGAGGGTGTGAAAACTGGGAACAGATACGATGATAATAAGCTCTCACAAATAAAAGTATGACAATCTATTCTTGAAATAAGTTGAGTAAGAAATATTCACATGGAGATTTAGGCAGAACTTACCTGCTGCAATTATAATGAGAATGCTAGCGTCTTTAATATCCACCTTTAACAGCCAGGGTTTAATGTCCCAACTGAGAGCTCAGTGCTGGGAAAGTTTTTGTGATATTAATGGCATGCAATCCATGCTGCTTCACTGTGAGACCTTGAGGGGAGAGGTCAGGTCAGAAGTATAGGTCTGTCCAGCCCTTCATCAAGAGCCTCCTGAAATAACAGGTCAGAACCCCTGGCAAGGATCAACAGCCGTTCCACTTTGAATAAATAATATGCTGACCATTGCCAGCTGTTATTTCTGTCACTTTACAAATGAGATGTTGAAATGCAACCTCAGACTTTTGGACTGGTTTTCTATTTTCCATTCGTTCTACCTGTCAATTAATGTCAAACATGTGCATTTTATAATGAGGAACGTGTTGCTAAAGTGACAGTTTATATTCAGCAGGCCTTGTCTGATGCTAGGGAGATACCCCTTTAGGAAAGTGTATTTACTGAACTGATTGTAAACCATTGGAAGTTAGTGGACAAAAAAAAGTCTGATTTCAGACACTTATAGTTTTTAGACTGCAGGCATGTAATGGCACAAACAAGACACTTTGCTGCTACACAGGCAGTCTAAAAAGAAATGTGCAGGAATTTTGAGTCAATTCCTGCATTGTGATTTATCCTGCAGTGTAAATCATACTGGAAAAATTCAATGATGGTCATCCATTCTACAGCACGTTCAACCAATGGGATTGTTGCACTCAGGTTCTTGCAGTCAAAAAAGGTGCCCAGTGTGTATGATCACATGAGCAGTAATTATGTTAATTTTTTCAGTGATTTACCCGACATTGCAGTCTAAAAAACAGACTGGAATCTGGGCTGATAAATTCTTCTCACTCTGCAGCCAGTCCTCTTGGTGGTTTCACAAATTGGAGGACAGATGGAGAATTTTATCCCTACAGCTGTTTCAATATTGACTGACAGACATCACAAAATAGTATTATTGTTAATCCCTCTGTTTAGTGGATTACACATGGAGTACATGTTAGGGACTGGTTCTTCACTGTAAAGTCACGATTTGTTGACCTCACAATTAATGACTCCACAGGTACAGTCGACGCTATGGTTCGGTGCACGAAATCACTTCTGAATCTTGATCACAGACATCTCAGCTGATGCTGCAGTGCAATGTTGAGGAAATGCGGCACTGGCTTTTCGGAACTCCTCTCTCTGATGTTGGTAAAGGATCCTCTTCTGAGGAAGAGTTGGGGAGTGTTTAATCCAGCAGTAAAACCAAGAATATGATGATTTGGTCATTATTGCATTGTTGTTTGCAACAGCATACTATGTGGAAAGTGGGTAGAATATTTCCTATACTATAGTCTTCATAAGACTTCATTAGCTGCAATGAAGTGTAGTTACTGTGGGAGTCATTCAATAATTACATTTATGAAAATGTTTGGAAACCCAGAGGAAACTGCGCCAAGACCACATCATCTCCCAGTCTTCCCTCTTGTCCATTCTGTCAAGCATCTCCTGCCCCATTCATGACGGAGTCTGTGGAGCCCACTTTGTCCTATCAGTCACCTCAGAACCCATAAAACTGATTTGAAAGTAAGGCCTCCTCAATAATGTGGCACCACCCTTGAAGATTAAGTTTGCCAGCTTGCAACATTTCATGATACAGTCACAGCACTAATTTCAACCAATGTTAAAAGGCATAACCACCTCCATTTGCCTCTTGCTCTGAAGTTGGAGCCTTTGAGTCGTAATGAATGAAAATAGGCCCATTGAGTCTATGCTAAGCACAAAGCCGTAGAACAGTAGCACTCTAAAACAGACCCTTCGGCCCATCCAGTTCATATCAAACTATTATTTTGCTTAGTCTCATTCACATGCACTGGGATCATAGCCCCTCCCATCCATGTACCTATCCAAATTTTCATTAGGTCAAGTTCAAATTTATTGTCAGAGTATATACAACCTTGAGATTCATTTTCCTGCAGGCCAGGTAGAATATCTACTTAGCAGTAGTATAAACTGTACTCAAGAAAAAGAGACAAATGTAAACAAAAAAAGAAATGTAAACATACTGGCTGTGCATGTACAGAAAAAGATAAATATTCAGTAATAAATAATGTACAAAGTAAGAATCCTTAAATGAGTAATTGAATGAGCCTGTTGTATAGGAGTCTAATGGTAGAGGGGCAGCAACTAATCCTGAACCTGGTGCTATGAGTCTTGTGGGACCTGTACCTCTTTTCTCATGGCAACAGCAAGAATAGAGTGGATACTTGATTACTGCTGCTCTCGGATAGCAGAGTTCCTTTTAGATTTTCTTAGTGGTGGGGTGAGATTTGGCCAATTAACCTACCATACACCCCATGCCTTTGGCACATTGGAGGAAACAGGAAAACCTGGAGGAAACCCATACAGTCACAGGAAAAACGTGCAGACCTCACAGGATTGAACGCGAGTTTCTGGTACCTAGAGGCTGTGGCACTCTGGGTGCCCTAAACAACAGGAGACTTTCTAACAGACTTGAATCCTTCCCTCTTTCCAGCCCCTAATGATCTCCTCCTGCCTTTCCAAGTGATTCTTTCCGCACTTCCTAAATAAGGTCAGTCAGTAAGAAAAAAAGACTTTGAAATTATTATTATTTTAAAATTGTCTGTAAAAATACAGAGCAGATAAAGATAAATGACAAGAAGACTATTCAGTTTAGAATGGCCAATGGGAAATTAGAATCTTTCTTTGATAAATTTGAATTAAAAAGGTTTTCTTTTGGTGGATCGAGAGCAGCAAAGGCTGGTGAATATAACACAGATCTGCACTCCAGTCATATTGTATAATTTAATCTACAAACTGTAAGTGGCATTTTCCTTGCATAGATTTTTTTGTCAAATTTATATTATACAAAACCACTTCAAATAGGAGTGGTTGCGTATGAGTTAGCTCCTGATGGTCTGGAATTTGGCCTGTTTACATTGCAATGTAGATTAGTGAACATTAACTGGAACACTCTCAACAACTGTGGATGGGCAAAACTGGAGAGGTTGACTGGCCTGACGTAGTGCAGCAAGACAATAGAGGCATGGAACATTTGGCGGTTTCCTTGCATGTATCCTTCAGATTTTATTTTTCATAAGAATGTTCAGTTCTTTTTTGAATTTGCCTCTCAGCTTCAGTCTCCACTCTGCCATCATTTGTCACAGATTCCCCATCCTGCTGAGAAATCTTTTAGGGCAGAACGGTCAGCGTAACGATTGGCACAATGCTGTTGCAGCGCCAGTGATCCGACTGTCTGTAGGAGGTTATATGCTCCCTCCTTGTGTGCGTGGGTTTCTCCAAGGACTCTGGTTTCCTGCCACTGTTTGAAATGTACCTGGGGTTGTAGGTTAATGGGGTGTAATTGGACGGCATGGGCTCATGGGCCGAAAGGGCCTGTTGCCGTGCTGTATGTCTAAATTCTTGACCCCATGAACTATGAACTCTTTTGTGCCTAATTTAGTGTTGATTTTCATGCTTGTATTAGACAGTGGTTATACAGAGCAGAAACAGTTCATTTGGCCCACTATGCCTGTACCTGTGCCAACCTACATGAATCCCTGAGATACATATTCCTTAGAACCATAGAGCATTGCATCACAGAAACTGGCCCTTCATCCCATCTAGTCTGTGCCAAACTATTATTCTGCCAAGCCCATTAAACTGCACCTGGCACCCTAGCTCTCCATACCCCTCCAAAATATCCACATTTTTCTTCAGCGTCCAAATTAAGCCTACATTTCTTGGATACCTCTAGTTTTCCTGATCCATCTGCATGCACATTTAAACAAATGTACAAAATAGGGGCAGAAGCTGGTAATTCAAATCCTCCAATCTGTTTCTTGCAGTTTTCATAGCTGATTCTTTATATCAAACCTACCTTTCTCTCCAAGCTGCTTCTTTGGATTCCTCTAATCTAAAAATATCTTTTGATTTCTTTCTTGAAATTGATGAGGATGCGTCCATATCCCCTGGAGAAGAAGACTCCATTATTCACTGACTCCTGAATAAAAGAACATCTTCTTGATCTTAGCTGCCTTTTTATTCGGAGGTGAGCACCTCCTACTGTAGCTTTCTTGAAATGAATTATCAGTATTAGTCAATCTCCATTGGAATCCTTTATTTGTTCAGTGAAGTTACTGGATACATATCAGGGCAGGGGAATTGAAAACTAGAGGCCATAGATTTAAGGTGAGGGGGAAAGATTCAAAAGAATCTTTTATACAGAGGATGGTGGGTATATGAAATAAGCTGTCAGAGGACATTGGAGAGGAAAGTAGAAACATGGAAAAATAGGTATAGGAATAGGCCATTTGGCCCTTCAAGCCTACATCACCATTCATTATGATCATGGTTTATCAGTTCCTGGTTCCTGACCTTCTTCCCATACCCTATTGTAACATACAAAAGATATTTGGAAATGAAAGGTTTAGATAGAAGGATATGGGGTAAATGAAGACAAATGGGGCTAGCCTGGATTGATAATTTGGGTTGGCATGAACAAGATGGGTTGAAGGGTCTTTTTCTGTGTTGTAAAACTCTCTGCTTGTCCTACCAAACTCTACTGAGTACAAGCTTATTCTATTGAATCATTTTTCATCAGTCAACACTTTCATTCCAGGAATCAATCCTGGAGGCAACAAGAGAATAGGGAACCATTTGAAATTTAGCAATGTTTTGGATATAGTTAATAGTCCAAGGCTGCCTGATATTGCCGAGAATATATGCAGTTTGCATCAAAATCTAACCTGATTCTGAAGTATGATTTGAATACATCTAAGATAATTGGTTGCTAAATTTAAACAGAGCAAACGATGGTAGAATGAATTAATTTCTATACATAAATATTGAACTATATTGAAATAAACTACTCATTCCCACATATAATTACAACCACCCACTTTGCTGTGTGGTGCATGGGAATGGCTTACATATCTGCGTGCATGCCACACTTCATTTTTATTGGTAACTTCTTCATTTTACTGGGCATGACTGATGTAGAATAATCCAAGTTTACATTCTAAGCAATTGCCTGGAAATTGCTTCATGGCACATTGCTACCATAATGGGGAAGTTTCATTGTCATTTGCCAACCAACTTAATCTGAATGCTTAAATAAAACAGACTAAAAAGTATTCATGTAATAATATTAGATGACACGGCATCCAAACTTTTATTTTGAGTTCACTCTTCCGTGAATTTTAAGGCTGGCTTAACATTTGCTCATGCTTCTGTTGTGGGATCGGCTTCGGCCAGTAGATCCAATCTTCTTCCTTTATAGTAAAGTTATCATGCTTAAGGCTCAGGGCAGGATTAACCTGTTCTGATTGCACTTTTTGAAACCCGCAACCTGGCATAATTTTGGATGGTTTCCTTCACATTGCCATACTTGTAGAGAGGTCTGAGTCCCTCAGATTGGCTGCTCCAAATGGGTTTCATTGCCTTGCAGCCAGGATAGGTGTATGAGCTGTATGACTCCAATTTGTAAGGACTCATGGATAAATAGTACCCCATTCTTTCAAGTAACCAATGACTCCAATCTGCAGGGATTTGTGAACGATACAGACCACTACAAATAGCTGAGGTGCTCTCAGCAACAGGGGGCACAGAAATGAATACAGGTCCTACATATAATAGACAGACTCCAAAAAGCAGGGGCTCAAGGGTCCCACCAATTACTGTGTATTTTCCAATGGCATTTGAACCATAGATCTCTACAGCACAGAAACAGGCATTTCGGTCTATCTAGTCTGTGCCAAACTATTATTCTGTCTAGTCTCATTGACCTGAACCTGGGCCATAGTTCTCCATGCCCTTCCCATCCATGTACCTATCCAAATTTTTCTTAAGTGTAAAAATGGAGCCCACATTCACCACTTCAGCTGGTGGCGTGCTCCACACTCTCATCATTACTCTTCTTGAGAAGTTCCCCCTAATGTTCCCTTTAAACATTTCCCCTTTCATCCTTAACATGTGTCCTCTAGTTTTGTTTTGCCTCACCTCAGTGAGAAAAAGCCTGCTTGCATTTACTCTATCTATATCCCTCTTGGTTTTAAAACTTCCCCTCATTCTTCTACATTGCAGGAAATAAAGTTTTAACCTGTTTAACCTTTCTGTGTAAATCAGGTTTTTTTTAAACAAGGATGTCCAGCAATTTTTAAATAAATCTTACCTACATTCTTTTAAACTTATTGATATTGTTCCTGTAGTTAGGTGACAAAAATCTGCTAAAATTGCCCAAAATGCACACACCATCTTATAATTTAACACCTCATACTTGTCCGGATGAAATTCCAACTGCGATTTCTCTATCCATGGACCAAACTGATCTATATCGACTGTATCCTTTGACAACCTTCCTCACTACCCACAACCCTGCCATTTTCTGTGCTATCTGAAAACTTACCTTTGTATCACAAACCACAGAGTTTATTGCAGAACACCATTGGTCACAAATCTACAGTCTGAATAGCCACCCCCTCCCCTTTACTCCTGCCTTATATAGCCTACCCAATTTTGAATTCTATCTACCAAATCATGTGCCTTAATCTTCTGGATCAGTCAAACATTACAGCCTTTGTCAAAGTTTTACTAAAATCCATGGAAACCACATCCAGCGCACGACCCTCATGAATCATTTGGATCATCACCTCAAAGAAGCTCAACTTTGTGGAGCATGATCTACCCTAAACAAAGCCAGACTACCTAACCCTAAAACAAAGCTTTTCACTGTATCTGGTACATGTGACAATAAGCAATTCAATCCTCTCCAAAATGTTCTCTACCACTGAGCTTTTTTTTTCAATATCCCTGGATTGGAAGAAAAATTTGACGATCTACCCTACTTATGTCACCCATAATCTCACCGAGTCACCCTTCAGTCAACTTGACAACCCTGGCCTATCCAATCCCTGCTTAGAGCTAGTGCTCAAATCCAAGCAGTATCCTGGAGAAAAAGAATGACCCTTTAACATTGCAGTTAGTGGGTGTCAGCTCTTTCTGTCACAATCTTAAAGGAACTGCCTCCATGTGGTTCCAGCACATAACCTGCCACAGAATGAGCTTGATTTGTGTCTGCACTGATTAAGCTCAGAGTTCTCTATCATTTGCCTCAGAAATTCGAGATCTGTGGCATTGTGATTGCCAACTTTCAGAGACTGTTGGTGAGAATGTATCAGGTTGGCACAAAGAAAGCATTAGGATAAATTCATCTCGACCATGGGCATGTGGAGACTCTTTAGTTCAGGGGGGCAGAGGGGTTGATTTGCCCAAAATTTTACAAGGGGGCCTGCACTGCAGCCAGGCCACCTCACATCTCACCTCTGTGCTAAGTCGCAGGCTGCTTCCCCATTTGTGAAGGAGGTCCCTCCCTGACCACTCCGATCCCATTCCATCCGATGCCAAGACTCACATCTATCCCCAGGCCTGGGATACTTTATCATCCAAGGGAAGGTCTGTTGCTGTGGGAATGATGCTGGATGACGCTACACAGACTCTCTGATGTCATCATGTAGAGAGGCGGGAAGTGATTCCATCCATCAGCCACAGACCTGTGCCCGGGCTGCGACTGCCCTGTCACATGACGGCCAGTCCCGGCGTTTGCATCAGGTTTGCAGATGAGGCTATGGCCCGTGTCCAACCTGGGTTGGAGATGAGATGCGTAGTGTCTCGGGTGTGAAGATGCCCAGGGCTGTGAATTGGTGGACCAGGGGCCGCCATTATCATTAATTTGTTTATGTTTTTTCCTTTCTCTGCCCAATGTGTTTTTTCTTCTCACTTTGCCCAAATGTTTCTCACTGTTTTGTCTGAATTTGGGAGGGTCTCCCCCCACCCCCGCCCCCCCCCCCCCCGCCCCCCACTGGGTTGTATACCTATAATCTCTACTCCATCCATTTATACTTTACCAGAAAGAGGTTTAGTTTTGTGATAAATACTGTACTCATTATGGGGGATGTTTGTTATGGGACATTGGATACAATCAGTCTCTTGTGGCAGCAACAAGTTTTGCAATAGAAATGTTAAATGCAGCAGTTTATCTTTGGTGTTCCATTCTCTTTAAACCACAAAAACACGACCTCACTCTTAACACCATGTGCATTGAACTGAAACCTCAGCTTTCATATGTGTGCGTTTTTGCGTGCGCACATGCACGTACTTGCATGTGTATGTTCTGCATGTGTGTGTATATGCATTTGTGTTCTCGTTTGTGTGTTTGTGCACTTGCCTGTGTCTGTGTGTGCACGCACTACTTCGTCTTTGAACCAGTCATTGTCTGAGTATTTGGATGTGATTCAAAGCTCTAATTTCACTAACGAATGAACTGGGGTCCTTGGAGTACCAGCCAAGGCCATGGGTTACTCTATGGGGACACCCAGCTTTTGGCTTGCATTTGTGCCCCTCTGTGAACTGCCTGCAGTGGCAGGAAGCTGGGAGCAGGCCAGACGCCAGGGCTATTTGCTGGCGAGGACTGCTTGGCCTATAGACAAGCAATTTGGCAGAGTGGGGAGAAAATACTAAATAATAAAACAAAATGTTTCTGTGGCAGCCTGTTCCATTCTCCTTCCCTGATGAGATGTTGCACAACTCCTGAAACCTTGTTGGGCAGTTCAAATGGTGGTACACTAATAGATCCATAGCAACCATCCTTTTCCCTCCCCCACAGCCACTCTACCCCCATCCCCCTTCCCAAATTATACCAACCCTTTCTAAAATGCAGTCTGGATTAAAGTTACTTGAGAAACTCATGTAAAAACACAAAATGCTGCAGCAAAGGTAAAGATACATAACTAACGTTTTTGGCTTCAGCCCTTCATCAAAGTATAAGAAAATGCTGGCAAGCATCCGAACAAAAGAGTAGGAGTGGAGAAGGGGGGCTGGGGTGGCAAGGCAGGAGATGATAGGTGGAGAAAAGAGGGAGGGGACATCAGCAATGAGGGGGAGGGGAGATGGTAGGCCTGTGTGGGTGAAAAAAACTGGAAGGACAGGTAAAGGGGGAGGGGAAAGAAAAGGCAAGCAGGTTTAGTGGAAGGAAGTAAAGTCAATGTTCATGCCATATGGCTGGAGAGTGCCCAGACTGAAAATAAGGTGTATTTCTCCAATCTGTGGGTGGTCAGAGTGGGTCAGTAGAAAGGCCATGGACAGATATGTGAGCACAGGCGTGTGACCTGGGTGGCTCCTGGGAGATCACTTTTGTTACAAACAGAGTGAAGGTGCTAAGCGAAGCGATCTCCCAGTCTGCGAACGGTCTCTCTGATGTAGAGAATGCTACAAAGGGAGGACTGGATGCAGTAAATAAGTCCTCTGGATGTACAAGTGAAGTGTGGCTGCAAGTGAAAGGCCTGTTTGGAGCCCTGGACCATGGTGAGGGAGGAGGTATGGGCACAAGTGTTGCACCTCCTGAGGGCAAAGGGAAGTGCTGGGGGTGTGATGGGTAGGGAGGGATGAGTGCATGAGGGAATTGTGGAGGGAGCAGACCCTGCGGAAGGCTGAGAGGGAGGAGAGGGAAAAATATGTCTGGTGGTGAGATCCTCCAGTAAGTGCTGGAAATTCTGGCAGATAATGTTTTAGATGTGGAAGCTGGTGGGGTGGTAGGTAAGGATAAGGTGAATTCTCTGTTGGTTGTGTCAGGGGTCAGAGGGGGTCAGGGCAGATGAGCAGGAGATGGGGGAGATGCAGGTGAGGGCTGAGTTAATAGTGGTTGAGGGGAAGCCATGCTCATGGAAGAAGCAGGCATTTTGGAAGACCTCAACTTGGGAACAATGTGGTGGAGACGGAGAAATCGAGATAAGGGGCTGAAATCCTTGTAGGAGACAGGAAATGAGGAAGTGTAGTCCAGGTAGTTGTAGGAGTTGGAAGGTTTATAGTTGTCAGTGGAAAGCTTGTCTCCCGAGATGGAGACAAAGAGATCCATGAAGTGGAGAGTGCAATCGGAGATGGACCAGATGAGTTTGAGATCAGGGTGGAAGTTGGACGCAAAGTAAATGAAACTGATAAACTCATCACAGGTGCTTGAAGCAGCCCCAATGTAGTCGTCAATATATTGGAGTTGGAGGAATCTTGCCTGAGTAGGCTTACAGCATGGATTGCTCCACAAAGCCCTCAAAAGGGCAGGCGTAGCTGGGACCTATGTGGGTACCCATAGTTACTCTTTTGAATTGGAGGAAGTGGGATGAATTGAAGAGGAAATTACTTAGAGTGAGAAACTCAATAAACCTAATGTGTCCAACATTTACTGATCGAGAGCTGAAGTTTCCAAATAAAGTCAAGTTTATGGTCATCTGATTGTACAAGTACATCCTGACGAACCAGCCTTCCCCGGTCCTTGGTGCAAAACATGCAGACATACAACCAAACATAACATACATACAGACAAACAATACATATGCAGGACAAGTATTTAATCCCTACAAAAAAAAACAAATATTGTTTTGTACATGTGAGAGTCTCAGATGGTTAGTGTGAGCAGTTCCTTTGGTCATTCAGCATCCTCACTCCCCATGGGAAGAAACTGTTCCTCAACCTGGTGGTGCTGGCTCTGATCCTTCTGTATCTCTTTCCTGATAGGAGCAGCTGATGGATGCTGTGCTCAGGGAAGAGTTCCTCAATGATTTTGCGTGCCCTCTTCAGACAAGAATCCCAGTAGATCACGTCAATGGAGGGCAGAGAGACTCCAGTGATCCTCTCTGCCACTCTTACGTTCCTGTGAATTGTCCTCCAATCCATTTCTCTGAAGCAACTGTACCACACTGTGATGTTGCTGGTCAGAACACTCTATAGAAGACTGACAAAATGGTAGCTGGTAGCCTTGCCCGCTTCAGTCATCTCAGGAAGTGGAGTCACTGTTGCGCCTTCCTTACAAATGAGGAGATGTTGAGTGTCCACAATAGGTCACGAATTAAGTGAACTCCAAGGAAATTGGTGCTCTCCACTCTCTGTACTACAGAGTTGTTGATGTGTAGTGGAGGGTGGTCATTCCTGGTTTCCTGAAGTCCATGATCATCTCTTTCGTCTTGTCCACGCTGAGACTCAGGTTATTACTCTCGCGCCATTTCACGAGATTTTCCACCTCTTCTCTGTAATGCGACTCATCATTGTTGCTGATGAGGCTGACCAAGCAGTGACTATAAATTATGACTTCCCTTCAGTAAAAGATATTTGGAGCCAACCCATTCTTTAAGACGTGCAGTAATATTTTTGGGGCCCCTGTGACAACCTTGTGTACTGCAATGGAGTGCATAAGCCTTCACAGGTTTGACCTCTGCAAGATGCAGTCTGATAGGTACACATAATAATTGAAAGATGCAGGATACAAAGAGGGTCTAATTTTCAAGCTGCAGAATTGCTCAGAAAAAGAAACTGGCCCAAGCTCTGTAGCTCATGCTTTGGGAGTAGATCTTTGGTTTGGTCCAACCTGGCTGGAGACATCTGGTCAATGGTTTATTCCGTCTTTGAGATGAGGTCTTTGCTGGCAAAGCAGAGCTTTTATTGCCCACTCCTACCTTCCCTTGAGAAGGAGCTTCACGTGAAAGGTATCCCATGGTGGTGCTGGGATTCAAGATTCAAGATTTGTTTATTGTAATGTTACACGAATTGCTTCTGCCTAGTGCAAGGCAAAGAGTTATCATTAGTGTCGACTGGGTCTCCTTATAGTAAGCGAGAAAGAGAAGGAAAAGGGAGCCCCTTCAGAGTCACTGAGTGTCTGTGGATTTACCTCCAGTGCTCCTGCAGCCTCTGCAGTCGCACAGATTCCTATTCGATCCATTGACAACCCGAGCTCCAAATCCAAACCTCTGACATGATCAGGAGGCCTTCGGTACCCGAGGCCCTTTGGGTTTCTTTCTTGTCCTCAAGCACTCTTCTCAAATCCCTCTCTACCTGGTTGTCATGAGCCAGTCTCCAGCAGCCTGCAGCGCGTGTGGATCCCCTGACCGCAAGTTGCCCACATCATGTTTGGGTCCTTCAGTGTTAGACTCAAGAGATGGCAATATAATTCCAGGGCAGGGTGAAGGGAGAGAGGTAACTAAACTTCATCAGGTAGTGTCAATATTTACCTCCAATTTCCAATGAACCCCTCCTTTATCCCTCTGACTCCCTACCTTCTACAATCAGAAGATGGTGGGTGTGAGGAATGGGCTGCCAGATACTATTGCAATGTTTAAGAAAAAAATTTAGAGAGATAGATGGACATGATGAGTTGAGATGGAAATGGGCCAAATGCAGTGCAGGCAGGTAAGATTAGTGTGGTGGGACATTTGGGTCGGCATGGACAAGTTGGATCGAAAGACCTATTTCCCACTGTATGGCTCTAAGACTGCCCTCTCCCCTATCATCTCTCAGCGCCTTCTCCCTCCCACCTGTGACTACCTAGTAACTGTCAGCCTGTTCTCCTCCCCCTTCCCCTCCTCTCAACCCCTAGATTCTTATTTGGCTGCTACCCGATTCTCGACACACCTGAAGAAGGGCTCAGGCCTGAACCGTTGACCATCTTTTGCTTTCTGTGGATGCTGCGTGACCTGTTGAGTTTCTCCAGCACTTTTGGGCACTGCACTTGACCCCACATCTGCAGATTTCTTCTTATCACTAACTGTAAACTTTGTTTTATTTTCCTTATTTTAAATAAAACTCTCTTCCTTTAACATTTCCACGTGGTTAAATGGTTAGAATAATTAAAAGAACTGTGCATCTTGCTTGTCTGTTTTGTTACATTATTCTGTGCACGTACATTCACAAAAAGAGTCATATGAGTGAATTTTTTCAGAGTCTGGGGCAGAAGATTGAAGCCAAAGTCATCAGTATTTATCTAGACTATAAGGAAACCAACAAAACTGCTGGGTCCTCAAGAGGAAAACAGAATGGTGCCCCAAGCTTTTGGTGGTCTGAACTGTTAATAAGTCAGAGCACTGAAACAGATGTTTTAACTCTTTAAGGAAGGAAGACATACTGTATTTTCTCCTTTGGTTTTGAGCATCCAGGTTCTACCAGCTGACAACTAACTGCTCTTTGTTGTGTCGTTCTCATTTTGACTCTTTAGTTCTGTATCTGAAATAGACAGGAAATTATTTGAGCAGATGTGACTCTTTCAGTGAAAACTTGCAGTTTTCGCAATAATCTCTCTTGCCCACTTTTATTATTGTCTGTGCCTATGTTTACCATTCTCATATTGAGATGATTCCATCAAATAACCAGATCAGTATTATTACCTGATGTATGTTATTGCACATTTTATCATTCTTTATTTTTTGATATTTATTGCAAACGTTGAAACTTTTAAAACCTTTTAAGTTCATTTCCTGATGTTGTAAAGACAGGAAAAGCTGATTGGTTCATTGACCACACTCTAAACAGTACTGAGACAAACCCCCCCAACGTCATCCCGCTCCACATGTTCCTCAGTGATTTCTCTGTCCAATTAGTTTGTAACATCCAGAAAGAGGGCAAAAGTAACTGATGAAATTACATTGTGAAATTGTAATTGGGAAATCTTGGAATTTTTTTACACTAAAAGCTATCCACACAGAGATGTGTATGTTCACGAGTTGAGCAGAATGAGTTACGAATCATGAGAGACTTATGAAGTGTATACTTAATATTCCCACAAAGATTTTTACCCAGTTATTTCTGCTCCAGCGATTAATTATTCAGCTCCTTCAGTAAGAGTTCAACACTTTAAACTATGTTGCATATTGAAGTGGCAACATAATGAAGCCTAACGCGTGCAGCTTGAGATGTCAGGGAGTGTTACTGCGGGCACAGATTCTATAACATGAGCATGGTCCTGATTATAGAACAGAACATAGCACAATACAGGCCCTTTGGCCCTCGATGTTGTGCTGACCCATATATTCCTAAAAAAAGTACTAAGCCCTCCCCACCCTGTAACCCTCTATTTTTCTTCCATCCATGTGCCTGAGAGTCTCTTAAATGCCCCTAATGTTTCAAGCTCCACCACCATTCCTGGCAAAGCATTCCAGGCACCCACAACTCTCTGCATAAAAAAAAACTTACCCTGATGTCTCCCCTAAACTTCCCTCCCTTCAGTTTGTACACATGTCCTCTGCTATTTGCTATTCCTGCCCTGGGAAACTGGTGCTGGGTGACCACCCTATCTATGTTTCTCATAATCTTGTAGACCTTGATTAAGCCTCCTCTCATCCTTCTTCGCTCCGAAGAGAAAAGTCCCATTATCCAGTGAATGAGCTGAAAATATGTGGACCATAAACAGCAGATGCCAACAACACAGGGTTTTGTTGTATTATCTCACCAAATAACGTGCAGGAGATCTTAGGCAATAATAGAAACGCAGAAAATAGACACAGATATGGGCTATTTGACCCTTCAGGGCCCTATTGTGCCATTTCTCATGACAGAATAATTGTCCCAAGTTGTTGGGATGATTCATCAATTTTTTTTTCACGTTTCACAAGTCTATCGTGACAAAAATGTGGTAAGCAAGCAATGGGCAAAATCATGGGACAACAATGTCCCTGTTGATTCCTCTCCGAAAGGTTGCAGAGAATTTAGGTTTAGGAATCAATGGGCCTTCTGTATCACACATCTCATTGCTGAGTATCTCTGCTTCCTCTCTAACCCACATCATGTCCTTGAATTCCTTGCATTCCTGACTTCATCAGTGATCCTCCTTTGCTTGAAGAAGGAGTTCTGCTTAATCTCCATGAGCCAACTCTCTGTAATTACTTTCATTAAATCTCATCTACTTTCTGGGACAAACTGTATTTTTCTTTCATATTTCCTTTGTTTTTCTTTTCTCCAAATGTATCTCCCCATTATTTCAATTATTTGTTTCTTTTGTATTTTTATATTTATTCCTGTCCATTTCATTAGTAAGTTTTTACCCCCTCCAAATAAATTTCTGTCTTGTTTCTTGAATGCATGAACTCAGGCACCTCTTTGCCATCCAGTCTTTTCCCGATCAGCTAACAGTCTGAAAATAGGATTTCAAGTGTTAAGGCCTGTCTGGGGACCACTGCACTGATCACTTCACATGTCACACTCTGCCAAACTTTGTGTCATAAGCTGCGTCAGTCCTTGTGTCACAGACCATGCACAGTTTTGAAAAATAATATTCAAAGCCAACTGCTGGAGAAGGGGTTTCAGGGAGAGTTACATCACGTGGTTTTCTTTTCTGCTCCACAGGATGGAATTTGTCCCATCACTTCCATGTGCAGAAGTTCAGGGTAGCGTGCCCTCCTTACCTCTGCAGCTCTCTTCACTTTTGTAATTGTTTGCATTATCTTAACCTCTTCAATTCTGGCCACTTATAATCCGTGAATTTAATGCCGTCACCACTGATGGACGTGTCTTCGACAGCCTGAGGCCAAACTCCAGAATAACCTTCATGAATTTCTCTACCTCACTCTCTAAGATGCTTCTGAAAACTCACCTCTTTGTGAAACTTATCACTGTCTGTGTTAATATCTCTTTTTGAGACATTTATTTCCTTCACATTTGTGTGAAATACTCCTGCCATTTTGCCATGTTGAAGCCATATATTTTTGAATGTTTTTATTAAGGTTCCTGTTAAGCTTCGTATCTCACCAATGTACGCCCATTTTACTTTGCTTCTCCACATCACTACCTTTGCTCTTGGCCACCTTTTGAGCATTTGTGGTGATGAATTTTGGATGCAAAGCTATTTGTTGCTGATTTCCAGCGAGACACTTGATGAGGAGAGGATGAGGAGGGTGGTGTGGGCCAAGAAGGCCATGGTGGGTAGAGGCAGCTGTCTTTCAGACAGGCACAATCAATTATTTTCTCAGCCCTGACACATTCTGGCAATATGCTTTGGCCTGTCAGTTAAGTGTTTCAATAAAGTGGAAAACCAGGAGTAACAATAAGGGATTTTAAATATCCTGCACTTAATGTAGTTCACATGGAAGTCAGATTTGCTTGATGCTTCATAAGCCCCAGATGGCAAAGCCTCCATGACCAAAATCACTCAGGATTCTACGTTTGTGCTATCGACTTGGTGGCAAACAAACACTTTAAAAATTTTATTCCTAAACAGCTCAAAGTCAGGCATATTGGCTAATTGAGCAGAAGCATTGTTCTGACTTTGCTTTTGTTTTCAAATGAATGAATTCTGCATTGAAATCTCTTTAAACTTGCAAATACATTCATAAATCACGTTTGCCTCTTTTTGGCTGCATTCCTGGCCAGCTGTTGTTTATCCTGTGCTGTCCTCATGTGAATGCGCCTGGCCACTGTGAGGATGTGTCAGGCTGCTGCTTGCCAGTCATCTCCGCTGGGTGGGAAAGCACAGAGATAAGGACCCAGTGTGCGGCAGCCTTGCTTCTGCCTCAGCCCATCTCCCTCACCTGTGGTCCCACGCTGTTGGCCTTCTCCCCAAGAAAGCTTTTGAAAACATGGCCTTGGCTTGCCTTCTGTTGGAGTTAATGTTCTGTTATTTTGTCCTGCTTATCTCTCTATCGAGTCCTGATGAATAGGAGAGGAGTTTTTCCAGCAGGGAATGTGCACGTGCTTGTGAACCATTTCCAGCATCTGTGATGTGACCTTATGGTTGGACCTTAATTCTTTATACAGCAGTTAAAATATTTAAGAGAAAAAGTGTTGTTTTAGAATATATGCTGTTGCCATTTATGCCATGGAACCTGTTGGATGTCTCCAGACAAACTATTAATAATGATATTTAATATTGAAGCTCTTTTCACAAACTGTGATTCAAACTTGGATTGGATGATATGATTGAAAGGGCAAAAGCTCAAAATTAACATAACTAAGTCAGACCAACTCCGTTCTCAGTCCGATGAAAAGTTGGCGATCTAACATTTTGTCAGGTTGCCCTTTCCACAAACGCTGGTGGACAGGCTGAATTCCTCTTGAATTTCTGATTTAATTTTTAAAATTTAATTTTGAGATTCTCTATGGTAACAGGCTCTTCCAGCCCATGAACCCGTGCCACCCAAATACACCCATGTCGCCAATTAACCTACAAACCTTGTACACATTTTTTTTTAAATGTGGGAAAAAACTGGAGCTTCCATAATATCCAGCAGTAGGGCACTGAGGGAAACCATAGGATCTGTGAACTTGGGGCAGCTGATGCCAATCCCCAGAGGAAACCCACGAGGAGTACAAACTCCTCACAGATAATTCCGGGTTCAAACCTGGGTCATTGGCGTGGTAATAGTGTTGTGCTAAATGTGGGGCTCAGATTTTCTTGTGACATGAAAGATTTGGTAAATTGTGAAAGTGAAACAATGGTGAATAATTCTGACTCTGGGCAATTCTGTAACACAGTCAATGAGGTATGACAGCATCGTGATTGTTACCAGCGCAGCTTTTGACCTGCAGATTTGAATATAAATTTTACCATAGTTGTTCAAGAAGTTACTTGCAAGTAGTGAAATCAATCTTGAATTTAAAGCCTAGTATCGATTTGGGTGACCGTATAACTACTAACTGTTGTAAAGATGATCTAGTTCACCAATGAAATTTGCAATCTTTACCTGTATGGAACTACAGACTGCTGTAGTCAGGAACATAGCTCAAATGCAATTCAGGATGAGTAATAAAATCTTGATATGTCTGTGCCTGTTCACTGAGCATCTCCCCTGATTTCTATTGACTTTCATAGAAGCATAACAGGTGGCTGTTTCACGACTGTTAATTTTATTGTACTATCCTAGTTAAAGACAGTTGAACTCAATGGCTTTCCACATCTCTGCATAATCCCAATTTTGTGGAAGTGTACTTGCAAAGGTTATTTCGTGGGGTTGGAGTTGGCTTCTAACCAGAGCAATGTTTTTTGATATCCTGAGAAACCTGAGACATGTGTGTGAACTGAAGTAGTGATTAGAGGGACATAAACACTTTGCAATGATCCGTCTCAGTCAGTTGCTGGGCAAGGACATTACAAGGCCCTGGGGTAAAATACATCCTCCCTCCCATGCGCAAAGTGTGTGATGTTGTATCCAGGTGTGTTGATCTCTGGTTGTGTTGGAGTCTGTGGACTTGTATTTTGTCATTGGTGAGCAGGCGGAGATGTTGCCATATCTCTCAATTTAAGCAGGCAGCTGAGGAAAAAAATAATGACCCAATCTCAGTGACATAGAGAAACTGTCAATAGATCACAAAACACAGAACAGTGCAGTGCAGCACCTGGCCTTTCGGCCCACAAGGTCTCTGCTGACTGTGATGCCCAGACAGCTTACATTCCCTCCATTTCCTGCTTGTTCATGTTTCGGTCTGGATGATTCCTAAGCATTGCTCTCCCACCAGCTTCTATCTCTTCGCTGGCAGTCCATCCTCGGCACTGACCACTTCCTTCGGTATGGGCCCACGAGGCACCAATTCCTTGAGGTGCTCTTTTTCTTCCAGTTCGAACTCTCATGGTGGCATGCACACATTTGCCTGGGCTGTGTGTTACTGTGCTGGGATGCTTTCCAAGGAAACACTGTCCTACCAGATACCTGGTGCAATTCCCTGTCCCTGCACTGGATTGGGAGGGAAGGGGGAAGTTGCCCACCCTTCCAGGAGGACAGGGGGAGGAGTGGATCATCTACTGGTCCCTGATTACTCTCTCTCTCCTCTATATTCCCTCTCCACTCTCATTTTTGATGCAAGGTCTCAACCTGATAAACCAATAATTCCTTCTTGGAACCATAGCACCATAGAAAATGACGGCACTGAAACAGGCCTTTGGCCCTTCTAGTCTGTGCCAAACCATTATTCTGCCTAGTCTCACTGACCTACACCCAGTCCATGGTTGCTGACTGACCCAATGAGTTCCTCCAGCGGTATGCTTTTTGCTTCAGATTCCAACATCTGTCCTCCCTTCTGCCGTTCCGGCAAGCTGATGTGAATGAAACACGGAGGTCTGCTGACGCTGTGATTGTCGTACAAAAACAGAAATGTTGGAGGAACTCAGCCGGTCTTTTCAGCGCTCAAAAAAGTAAAGACATATCGTCGACATTTCGAGCCTGAGCCTTTCTTCAAAGAATAAGAAGAATAAAGTGAGAAACAGCAAATCTCATAAAGTCTCAGACAATGGAGCTTGGGGGAGAAATCCAGACCAACAAAAGGTGTTTAAATGATAAGGGACTAAGGTAGAAAGGAGACAGGAAAAAGGGAGAGAGACAGAGCTGCAGGAAGGCGACAGGGGGAGGGAGGGGGTTTTCACGAAAGCTAGATAAGTCAATATTAATGCCCATGCATTTGGAGGGTGCCCAGTCAGAAGATGAGGTGTTGTTCCACTCTGTGGGTCGTCTCAGTCTGGCAGTGCAAACGCTGACGTGATTGTCTGCTGAACCGGATCCCATGCCCTCCCTGATCCACGTGCATTGGGGTCCATATATGTGAACACCTGCCTTCCATTGGCTCACTCACAGCCTGGTATGGGGAGATTGAATGTGGGCACTGGCAGGATCTGTTCCTCATGCCATGGGACAACCCGAACCCTGCTGTCTTTCTTCGCACTTCCTCCCTCATCTCGCATGCCTACTGCTCCCCCTCCCCTAGTGGAATGCAATGGATGCCACTGTAAACCTCTCACTTTGGCCACTCTCCTGAGCCTGGAGATTTCAAAGATAACAAAGTCCCAGAGGGATGGTGAAACAGAAGCTTCCGTAATATCCAGCAGTAGAGCACTGAGGGAGACTATAGGATCTGTGAACATGGGGCAGCTGATGCCAATCCCCATCAACACCTCACACTCACCGTGTTGTCCTGAGCTCCATATTCAGCATCAAGCAGGTGTGCCACTTGCTCTGGCCTGCCCAATCTTAGCCCCCAGTAGCAGCCTCTCCACATTGAGCCATAGGTGGAGTTCATGGGGGAGTACCAGGTTCCAAACACTGAGAGCATTATTGAGAGCAGCAATGGGCATGCTGGAAGTTCGCACTGACCAGGTTCCTGGCGCAGTAGTTGGGAGGGCACAATAACAATGACCAGGGTAGGGAACCAGTAACACAGAGCATAGCGGTTAGCGCAACATCTTTACAGCGCCAGCGATCGGGACCGGTGTTTGAATCCTGCTTGTGCTGACTATAAGGAGTTTGTACTTTCTCACTGTGCCTGCGTGGGTTTCCCCCAGGGGCTCCGGTTTCTCCCCACTGTTTGAAATGTACTGGAGTGTAGGTTAATTGGGCTCGAGGGCTGAAATGACCTGTTATGGTGCTGCAGGTCTAAATTTTTAAACTCTCTCTTTGTAATGTTAGGGCTGATTCGATTAGTAATCCTGGTGCTGGAAACACATTCTGAGGACTAAATGAGGCAGAAGTGTACATCTTGTTGTTTTAAATAGTTCGAGTCTTCATACTGATTATCCATAAATAAATTCCGAGTGTGGGACAGGCTCTGTGTGGATTCAATTTCCCTATATCTGTCATAAATTGACCATTTTTATCCCTGACCCCATATCCTCTAATCCATTTCCATGCTTCATTGGAGCACACAAATTGCACCCATTTTAATGCAGTCATTAATTTTATTTATTAATTTATGCATGCACAAAGGTCTATAGAAATGTTTCCCAAACACCCCGCGTTCTCAATCTCACAAGCGGAAGCCCTCTTTCTGGTCCCTATCAATCACCTATGAGTAGTTTTTGGCAGAATCTCCATTGCTTGGATGTTATTTTTGTCTCTAATTCACCAGGACCCAACCCAGTTATAGAAACGTGCTTTAGCCCTGTCTGTTGTATAGTAATGTACTGTTTTATGTATGCTGATACATGTTCTGTTGACTTTTTAAATTGCTGCCTAAACATCATTAGGACATGCTCAGGATATAGCAATTGGAACTCTTTCATCTTAATCCTTGTCCATTCCAAACGCCTTCATGGAGCATATGTTCTCGGTTTGTCTATCCTTACCTTTATCTGAAAAAAACTCCATTTGTCATAATGGAGCCAACTCATTGACTCAGAGCCTGATCAGACATCCTATGATTTCTGGCTTTTTTCCCCTTGATTTCCTCCTAGTTTGGAATGTACATCCAACCGTTTTGAAGTAGCTGATGTAAATGAGGAACAATGGAATACAGATGGCGTTTCCCATACGCAGGAGTTCATCTTTTGGCAGATTCAAGCTGCGCCCTTGAAATAGAATAAGCCTCCAAAAGTTCTAACTCTGAAAGATGAAACAGCGTAAGCGGTTCATGGAGTAGCAATGGGGCAGGGTAGGGCAGTTTAGGTCAAATACCTGAGTGCCTCCAACAGACAATTTTCAACCATTATTCATCGGCAAGCATAAACAATGTTGACAGACATAAGCCAGGCATTAACATGTCTTGCAGCTAAGGGGCTTTGTTTATCTATTTTTGGAATTAAAGCAATTTTGTTTGGAAACATCACTCTTGTTCCCAGTAGCACAGGCAGTCAAATGTCTTCATCCGGTCTCCAATGGTTGGAACTCTATCAGTGGCTGAGAAATGAATGGCACCTGAATCAACATACACTCTGTACTCCTGATCATATGTGGGCACCCATTTCAATAAGAGGATTGGGAGCTGTTGAGTGCTCTGTCCCCTCAGAGCATCTGGTGACCTAACATTTCTTCACTTCAGCAATTGAAGTATTGGATTGCAAGGAGATGATTTCAGAATTCACAAAGAGAAAGCCAGGGTGATTTATCAACACCATCTCCATTATTGTTATCTGGACTTAGAACCATAAAAACCAACAGATCCTTTGGCCTTTCTAGTCTGTGCCGAACTATTATTCTGCCTTGTCCCATGACCTGCGCCTGGGCCATATCTTTCCATACGCCTCCCATCCATGTACCTGTACAAATTTTTCTTGTATGTTAAAATTGATCCTGCATTTACCAATTCAGCTGGCAGCTTGTTCCACACTCCCACCATTCTCTGCATGAAGAAGTTTCTCTAATGTTCCCTGAAATGTCCCCCTTTTACTTCCATAGACTCTGTGCCACTTTCTTGAACAAATGCAGATGCAAAACAAAATTAGTTAAGAGTAAAAAGTTAAGGAGGGCTAAAAGAAGGGATGAGGTTGCTTTGGCAGACAAGGTAAGGGAAAATTCTAAGGGCTTCCACAGGTATATTAAGAGCAAAAGCATAGTATTGGACAAAATTGGTCTTCTTGAAGATCAGAGTGGTTGGCTATATATGGAGTCAAAAGTGATGGGGAGATCTTAAGATTTTTCTTACATCATTTTATACTTTTCTAGTATCCCATTGGCTTCCTGTTGCCTTTACTTTATGTGAGAGAGGGTCATACCAAATCTACTTCTTCTTTGGTTATGTCAAATCTCCAGCATGTTTCAGAGAGACAAAAGGCAGAGCTGAGAAGGAGGTTAATTAGCAGAATAAAACAAACACCAATGGAGGAAAAAGGATGGTCAATGTTTCAGTTGGAATCCCTGAATTGGTCAGCCTTTGACTGAAACAAGGCTATCCCTTTGTCTACATGGTTGTTGCTCAACTCATTTAGATCCTCTCACAGATTATTTTTTTCTCTAGGCTATAGCAACTGCAGCCTCTTCTGTCTTTTTAAAAAATTTTTTTGTTTTTCACACTATGAACCATACTGACCAAAATACACACAGACATTTCCCTCTTGAATATACACAGTGTCATTTTCTCCCTTTTCCCCCCTCCCTCACTCCCCGCCCCCATCCCCACTCACTCAACGTTCAACCTATATCTAACAGAGAAATTCTTCAAGGACCTAAATAAAATAACAAGGAAATTCTTATGGAAAGGGGGGGGGGGGAAACTGAGAATAGCGCTAGATAAATTAACAGAATGGTACAAACAAGGGGGCTTACAGCTACCAAACTTTAAGAATTATTATAGAGCAGCACAATTAAGATACCTATCAGATTTTTATCAAACAAGGGAAAAACCAGATTGGACCAGATTAGAGCGAGATAAAATAGGGGAGAAGGTACCTGACCATATACTATATAAGTGGGATGAAAAGCTGGTGCAACATAGGAATTCACCAGTACTGCACCATCTGCTCAATATTTGGAAGAAGATTCATGTAGAAAGGAATAAAATAAATTATCAACTACCAAAATTAATATTGATGGAAAATCAACTAATCCCTTTCACAATAGATAACCTTTCCTTTAGAGAATGGGAGAGAAAAGGGATCAAAAGAATAGAAAATTGTTTTTTGGGAAATAAATTATTATCTTTTGAACAAATGAAGGACAAATATGGTATAACTCATGGTACAATATTTGCATACCACCAACTGAAAACCTACTTAAAGGACAAATTGGGAAGCAGGCTGAGGTTACCAGAAGGAAGCAGCTTTGAATATGTGATTACAGACACAATGATAATTAAAAGATTTATAACAAACATGTACATCAAACTGCAAGAAAAGGAGAACAATGAAACAAACTGTAAACCTAAACAAAAATGGAAACATGATCTAAACATAAAGATAAAGAATGAAACATGGGAAAAGCTATGGTTCGGAACTATGAGAAATACAATAAACATGAGGTTATGCATGATACAATATAATTGGTTACACGCCCCAAAAGTTAAATAAATGGGACCCAACAGTATCAGACAGATATTTTCTCTGTAAGAAGGAAATGGGAACAACAGTACATGCAATTTGGGCATGTGAGAAAGTGGAAAAATTTTGGGAAGATCTAAACCAGGTATTAAATAAAATTACAAAAAGCAACATACAAAAAAATCCAGAGATCTTTCTTCTAAGTAATATAAGAAGTAAAGAACTTGGACTCGATTTGGATGGAGCACAAAAAAGATTTATTATGATAGTCTCTTCTGTCTTGAGACAGTTAAGTCAGTTTGTTTGATGTTTCTTTTTTATTGTAATAAAGAAACTTGGGTTCTTTTAAAAACCTATACTTTATTAGCTAAAGAACTCGCTGAGGACCTTGTGAAGGCATCCATCTTAAATCCCTGAGCTGCAACAAACTAGTCTCTGACTCCCTCTAGTGGTCAGGAGGATCACTCGCACTCTATCACTACAGTTTGGAGGAAGATATTGAATTTAGACACACAGCAATGTAGCAGGCCCTTTTGGCCCACGAGCCCATGCAGCCAATTACACCCAATTAACCAACAACCCCTCTGTAGGTTTTGGAGGATGGGAAGCAACCAGAGTTCCCGAGGAAAACTCATGCAGACACGGGGAGAATGTACAAACACAAAGCGCGGGATGGGGGTAGTTTTGAAGCTACAAAGTGCATTGAAAATAACAATGTGAAGGATCGATGAGTGAGTATTGAGAATTGAAATGAATGGACCTGTACTGGCTGACTTGGATGGTTCATGCAAAAATGTTGTCTTGGAACAAAGCCAGAAATGGAAATGAGTCTGAGTAATTGTACAGGTGGCATTAGTGGAAGATATTGCATCTTTTCCCAACACTTGATTGTTTCAGCAAAAGGTGTCAAGATTAAAATGAATCACATGATACTTATGAATCAGCGGGTGCAAACTTTCAATTCACTGGGTATTACAGAACAAATGCACACCCTCCATTTATTTTGTACAAATGCATCCTGTCTTTGTTAAAACCAGAAAAAAATGGACTTTGTGGCAATAGAAAAAATGAGATGTAAACAAATATGTTAAAAATTGTATTGTTATTTGATCCTTTTCTCTATCTGATATGAAATGCAGCACAAAATCCATATCCTGTTATTCAATATTTCATATTAGCTTTTAATAATGGACACCATGCAGTTCATAATCTCTTCTTTCTTTGTAAACTTGCAATGGACGAAGTCGTACAAGTATTTCATTTGTTAATCATATTGTTTAAAGATAGCTTTTACTGGATGACTTCATGGGTCGACCATGCAGGATTGAGCAGGTCACCTCTGTCCACATATTTCCCCCTCCCTTCATTCTTGTGTGATAAGGCGTTAGTGGAAGGCAGTGTCAGGGTAATAGGCTAGGGAGAAGCAACAATCAAAAAATCCTTTCCTTTTTGAGTAAAGCGCAAGAAAAAAAAGTATTTTTAGGAAACTGGCAATCCTTACTCTTGGAGAATTAAAAATTCTTTCAGAGTTCTTTAAACTTAGCCTATTACGTCATTGTCAGACCTCAGATTGCTTCACTGTATTTTTGTCCTGAAAGGTCGGTCAGAATTCTAGTATAAAATGTTAAAGGACTATTCTTCATTAAGCTCACAGTGTGAACTTTGAATGTAGAAAAAATAATATGGTTGATCAATGGTTTTTTGTCAAAATCTGAAGTTATGAGCACCTGGAAGCGTATTTCTCTCTGTTTTAGAAGGTAACATGAGAAGCCGTGTTATAGGCTGGGAACGCAAGCCTTTAATGAGGGGAGGATTTCGAGGCTCCAGTCTGCTTTAGCCAAGAGCAAGCTTGACAAGTTCTGAGAAAATTATTACTTTTTTTTCAGGGAAGTGGCCATGCTCTTTGAAAAATAAATATTCTCTCTGCAGGACCTTGTAGGATCCTGGTAAGGTCATCATGATGTGTACAGCAGTGGAAGATGTGATAAGTCTAAAAGAGTATGAATCTTTAATACTGATGTGTTCATTATTGCACCATCCATAAAAATAAAACCAATATATTTACCATTTAAAAATTTTGTACAATTGATCATATTATCAGATTGCTTTTTTCTCTACAAAAATGGTCATAATCATTTTTAAAAATCACGTTGGCTATTTTATAATGCACAAAGTTTGTTACTTTTTGTGCCACCTTCTGTCACCTGCCTCTACTCAAAGCATAGCTGACCCTCAAACTTTGTGCCATTTCCACTGGTTTAGTAGATATTTTGATTATTGAGGCATGAGTGAATGCTTGTAAATGTTTATTGGTCAACAGAATTGTATTGAAACATTTCGCGCACACACACACACTCAGTTGGGTTCAAAATAATGAACTGCTTGGTCTTGCAGTTTAGAAATTCTGTTTTCTTTCAATCTGTTTTTTGTTAGGCCTTGAGAGTGCTAGCCTGTTCTGTTCATCCTCGCTGCTGTTGCAACAGTCTGTGGAAGTGTAAAGAATTAGAATTATTCACATTTTCTTGCTGGTTACACTCCAAAAGAATTGTTTGCTGTGCTGCTAAGATTTTGCACCTGGGAACGCACTCGTCGAGACGTCTAATCCACTTTTGGCCATTTGGAGTCTTGCACATAATCCAGCGGAACCAAGCCATCTGCACGATGCCCAAGAAAGCAACTCATGCAGTGTGTTTTACGTTAACACACTCTGCAAAAAAACTGATTTAAAACAGCGCATGATTAGCAAATGGAGTAACGGCTGACCTGTTTTATAAAACAAGTTGAGGCATTTTTCCTTTCAACACTAGATGCACTTAGGAAGGAGGCTTTCCACTCTAAATGTTACATGCAGTTGGCTAATGCTCCTTGAACTTCAGCAAGAAACAGTTTAACGTATGATTCGACCATTGATATTCTGAAGCCATAACTTTGCTATAAATCTGGTGTTAGAGTGAACTGAATTCTATATAAAAAAATGTAAGCACATAACACCACACAAGTAGGGCATTTGTTGCCCCTCATTGAAGCTTTGCAACCATGGAAAGCTGTGAACTCTTTATAAATAGTTTGAGAAACAGTTTCCATTGTCCCTACAACCCCTCACTGGAATGAACACGATTGGATTTGCACTTCATCCAACGTATTCATTTTAGACATAACAAATCATTGTTATATTACCCCTTTGGTAGATACTCTCACATCAGACAATGTGAGTTGTTGGATACAGCATGTAAGATAATTAATTAATTGCTGAAGCTGAGCTTTTAAATGCGGGTGCAAAGAAAACTTGAAAGGATATTGGGGAAGTGCCGAGGAAGACAGTGCCTGAATTGACAATGTGGAAAATGGACACGAATTCAACTCCTCAACCCACTAGTTAGGTCGTCTCATCTTTTTATTTCATTTTCATGCGTTGATTGCAACACTTGTAATATCTAACAAGAGACCATCAATCCCAACAGTAGTTTTCATAGCCGGTCTTCTTTAGCTCTCTACATTTTGAGAATGGTTGGATGACAATAACCTCACTGGGTGTCATGAACAGCAGTTTACCTGATTAAAGCCTCCAGATTTCTCTGATCATATCGAGGGAAATTTAGAAGGGAAGTTTTTATTCTGAGCTAAGCATTTTTACCTGTAGGATTTATGACAATCCATACCAGTGTGAGTGTGTGATTATTTATTGTATGAAGAGGTTGTTGATTCACTTTGATCAGTAAAATCAGTATATGTTAGACCATTTGCTACATTTACAGTCTCATTTGCGAGTCTGTGCACACATGCACTTTCAATCCCTTTTCCTGCTGAGCTTGAGAGATTTTGGAGCAGTTCGTTCAACAGCTTACCCTTTTGTGGCACTGTTTCTGCAAGAAGGCATCTTTGTACACTTTATAAAGTAAGGAAGGACATTGAGGAACCAATACAACAAAGACATAATTAGGCAAGTTGAATTTGGATTATGTTGAGGAAGGTAGAAACATGGCTTTAGAAGGCAAACTTTAGACATATAGCATGGTGACTGGCCATTTTGGCCCTCGAGCTTGTGCTGCCCCAATTGGACCCAATTGACCTATAACCCCCATACATTTTGAACAGAATTCTGATCTGTTTTACTGTTAATGGAGAAACAAGGAACTCACAGTTATTTGAGAGTCAACAATGAACAAAGAAAATTGCAATAAAACATTTGCATTTATTTAGTGCTTTAGACACAGCGGTGGATTAACCACTGGGCTGAGTAGGCTGAAGCCGAGGGGCCTGGAAATTAAGGGGGCCCGACGTCAAACAACAATAGGAGATTCAACAATAGGAATGTTACTTTAACGATGCCAAAGGAAATTAAGCCACAAGTTTAAAAGTATTTTAAAATTGCAACGACTTGTAGCTTTCAACGCTCCTGTTGATTGACTTTCACCTATTCACTGAAATCAAAAAACAATGGGTCAGATCAGGGTGGCGGCAGCTCAATGCGGGATCAATGGCCGCCTTCATTACCCATAATCTTCCACACGGCTGGAACCGCTCCGCTGTGCCAACACACATGTCTGTCGTTGCCTGCCTTCTATCTGTAATATGTGCCCAATTATCGATATAGCATTAATTCCAACAATTGTAAACATAACACGGTTAAGTATAAATAACCCATACACTTCAGAAAATTATATTTTCTATTCAAATACAGTTGCATTGGGATGGGTCGTGGGAGTACTGGAAAAGTAATATTAATGAAATTGTTTGATCTGATTTGGTAGTCATGTATCATGTTTCTTTGAATTAAATTTAAGATAAAATCCACTCTTAATACACGGGCCAAGGACTTAGGGGCCTCCGAATGACTGTTGCCCCTTCCCTCCCCACTTCCCATTAGCCAGGCTGGCGCCGAGCTCACTTTCCATTGGCTCGCTGTCTAGTCAAATTGTCAGGTGGCTGGTGACGCACATTCGCTGTCAGACTATGCTGCATGCGACCTGGGCAGCAGGTGGACGAGGGGTGGGGAGAAGAAGCAGCAGCATGCACCATTGCGACACCTCTGGTACCATCAAAGTTCAGAGTGAGGCCACCGCTTGGCCCCGCAAAATGGCAGCTCAGCTTTAAAATGTGTTTGCGCCACTGAGAAGAGAAGGAGCGAAGCGCCGGGCGCAGATCGGAAGCAGCGAAGATGTGGGAGGGCTGTGGGGTAAAGGGCGCTGCCGGGCCCTTGAGGTGGCTGCGGAGTTGCACCATTTAGCATTGATTGGTCCGGAAGCAGTGGTACTAGAGAGGCAACTACAGGTACAGCTTGGGGAAGGGGGTCGGCAGGGACAAAGTGGGGGTGGGTGTGGGGAGAGGGAGTCGGTGGCTGGGCTAGGGTGGAGAGGGAATTGGTGCATTGGGAGATCCCTGTAGCATTGCGTGCTTGACTTGCATGTTTCAGTTGATAAAATCATCTAAAAGATGTTTTTTTTGTTAGATGTTTATACAGGGGTGCAATTTCAGTGCTTGCCATAGGCACTCTTTTCTGTAGTGGGTGGGCATGGCCTGCAAATGCCTCCCCCCTTGACGCCAACCCTGGGGGCCACTACTAAAGCTCAGTCTCGGGGCCTAGGTGGTAGTTAATCTGGTACTGTTTAGACATCCTTTTCACGACATTCACAAGCACTTTATAGGTAACAAAATACTTCAGTTGTTGCTGTTGTGTAATATGATAAGTGCAAGTGGCGATTTTACTCCAAGCAACCTCCAATAAAGAGGAATATGGAAAATGACCTGATAATTTGTTTTACTGATCCACACAGTTTCAATGCCATGTATAACCCAGCACTCTCCTTTGAGATAGTGCCATGAGAATGCTCAGTTTGGAATTTCATCCAAAGGGTGACAGTGCATTACTCCTTCAGGGTTAGCTTGTTTTCCCTGCAATGGAGAATGAGGAATGATCTAATCGGGGAGATAAATTATTTTTCCCATGGTTGGGGTATAAAAAAAGGCATAGGTTTCAGATGAGAGGAAGGAGTTTTAAAGGGGATTTGAGGAGAATTTTTTATACAGAGAGTGGTAACTGGAACGTGCTGCAAGAGGAGGTTGTTAAATCAAATACAATCAGTACATTTCTTTGGCTTGGCTTCACGGACGAAGATTTATGGAGGGGGTAAAATGTCCACGTCAGCTGCAGGCTCGTTTGTGAACATTTAGATTGGCAGGGTACAGAAAGATGCAGATGTAAAGTCGCCAAGGGGCCACATACATGTCTTCATTGGTGGGACGGCGAGGAAGATGGTTAGTACCTTCAAGTTGACATTTCAGAGGGCCCCTCCGGGTACCAGCACATTGAGGCAATTATGAAGAGGACACACCAACTTAAAAGTCTGAGGAGATTTGGCACGCCAACTACTCTATCAAATTCCTACTAAAGTACAGTGGAAAGCATACTGACTGGTTGTATCATGGCCTGGTTTGCAGCCTCAAGTGCCCAGGAACACAGAAAATGACCGAGTCCAATCCATCATGGGCATTGATTCCTCCTGGCCATTGAATGCATCAATGTGAAGGATGCTGCCTCAAGAAGGCAGCCAACATTATAAAATACCCCCAATTCTGGTCAGGATGTCCTCTCACTACTGGCTTCAGGTAGAAGGTTCAGAAACCTAATCTCCAGATTCAAGAACATTTTTTTCCCAACAGCTATTAATTAAGCTCTTGAACCTCTCTGAACTATCCTAAGCTACTCTGGGACCACCAGAAAATCTGTCTGCACTACTAAAACATCATTTTTTTTTGCTCTAGCTGCAATTGTTAATATTTATCGAATCTTTTTACATTTATTCTCTCTTTTTCTGGCTCATGGCACGTAGTGATAAGTTATTGTTGTGGTTGGTGTATCTAACCTACTGTATTTAGCTGCAGCAAGTAAGAATTTCAGTACATTTGTGCATCATAATTTTGTACATATTATAAATTCAAACCCATAAATGGGATAGTGAAGGGCAGAAAGGTACAGAGTGGGTCATAGGGCCAGTTCTATGCTGCACCACTCCATGGCTTGCTGTCTCTATTTGAAATACAATGATGGGAGGAGAATACTTTTCCCAAGTGAGTTGGAATTCCACATCACATAACAGACTGCAAGGAAACCAGAAGCATATATTCAGTGATTTAAGCCTTGTAATAGAAAGCAGATTACTTGTTGCCATTGGGACAGGAGATAGCTTCACGCAGTTGAAGATAAGATACAACTGACCCTGACAGTTGGGAGAGATCTGCACCAAACCTGACTGCAGTGGAATCCCACGAGAGACAGAAAGAGACATATGGAAAGATTGTGTGAGATGGCGTGTCTCAGATTGCTGAACTTTGATGGATAGTCAGTAAACATCTCAGAATGGGTCAGTGCAGCTCTCCAAGCAAGAGGGTAACTATAGAGAATGAGTGGGGACTTTGCTTAGTGGAAAGAATGGAACTGGTGCCTGATCTAGTACTTGATGTAAATTAGGTGGCTTTGTTAGGTTGAATGATTTTGTCACTCTTCTCTTGTCCTTCTCTGAGGTAGATATGGGTCATAATGATAGCTACAACTGAGCCTCACTGACAGAATAATTTTAGACAATATTCTTGCCCAGTCTTTGATCTTCTGTCTGTCATCAGCCTTCATTTGGCTTTAGAATTTTGGAATATCCCATGCCTTTCTTCAGAGGAACATCGTTGATAATGTCTGAATATTCGGCTCCCCAGATCTGGTGGCCATCAATTGCTCTGAGTTAGATCTAGCAGTCATTGTTCATGTAGAGTTAGATCTAGCAGGCATTGTTAAAAAAACACAAATGTTGGAGGAACTCAGCTGGTCTTTTCAGTGTCCAAAAAAGCAGATATATTGCCAAGGTTTCAGGCTTGGGCCTTTCTTCAAGGAATAAGGAGAATGAGCCAGAAGCAGGAAATCTCATATAATCTCAGAATTCAGACAATGCTGCCAGGGGCAGGAATCCAGCCCAACAAAACATGTTCACTGGATATGATAAGGGATGAGTTAAGAACATCATGTTGGTGTGTAAGGAGCCAGGGGAAAGGGAGAGAGAATCAGAGCTGGAGAAAGGTGATGGGGGAAGAAGTGAGGGAGGGTGTTTAACAAAAGCCAGAGAAGTCGATATTAATGCCATATGGTTGGAGGGTGCCCAGTCGGAAGATGGGGTGTTGTTTCTCCAATTAGTCTGGAAGTGATAGACAAGTCAGCAAGGGAATGGGATGGGAAATTGAAATGGGTGGCTACTGGGAGATCCATGCTATTGAGCTGGATATTGTTCACATAGAGTCAGATCTAGCCGCCATTGTTTACACTGAATTAGTGCAGATGTTTGCCTTCGTTTTAGCCACTGCTTATGAGTGAGAAAGTTGAAATATCAGGATTCAATCCCTGCTCAGGAACTCAAGCTCTTGAGATCCTTCAACTTGGAACTATGGGATGCACAGAAGCTTTCATCAGTGTGGTTTCTGGAAGGTGAAAAGGGGAGCTAACGCTGTCACTGCCATTTTCAAGGAACATCCAGTTAAAAAGAATTATGATTCACCTGGGCTTCTTAGGGAGTTAAAAAAAATATTCAGAATTCTGATGTCATCATCAGGGGAGCTGGCTGAGAGGATTTGCTGAGTATTAATGGTACGAAGGAACTAAAATGACCTCAGTAAATCATTCATTGTAACCCTCAGCAATCTTACCATTTCAACTGTATTTGTTGATTCAGTTCCCTTGCCCTGGCAGGCACAGCAACTCCTCCAGGACGTTCTGCTGATAACAACTGTCCCATAATCCTTATCTGAAGCAGCGGAAAAACAATATCAAAACTAAACAAAAGATCTTGATGTTAGCCACAAATTATAATTAAGAGTAATTTGCTTTTTCAAGCAGCATTAAGAGTGAGATTCCACGCTGGATCTCTTCTAAATGAGCTCCCGCCATACGTCTAAATGCGCCTTCCGTGCTTCAAGCTGGAGAGCAAACTGCCCTGTGCAGTGGGGTGACACTATCAATGTTAGATCATCGGTAGGAGCAGCTCTTACAGCTGCCAAGATAACTTTCTGAGTCTATCTTCCCCTCCACTCCCCCTCAGTTAGCAAGATGCAGCAAGATGCTTGCTCCAGTTGGCTGGACGAGAACAAAGCCACCTTTTTTTGAACATTCCCTCCTTCTTCGATGCTTTTGTCTCAACCTGGGGTACGGCTCTACAACATCTCTGGTGTTCCACCTCTCCACACAAATTTAACACTTAGTTAGCTCTCATATTTTCTTTCAGCTCAGAAAGAAGCCAATTGGCCTGTCATGGCAATGCTACCTCTCAAAGCATTCCCTGCAGTTCCATTCGCCAGTTTACGTCCCAGTAACCTAAGCACATGAATGATATTTTCTCCCCCCTCCAACCCCCCCCCCCCCCAATTCTTCTGCCACCTGGTTGATCCAGGGTGATTTAAAAAAGCCAATGAACTCATTTGCTTGACTTTGAGATGTGGGAGGGAAGCAGAATGCTTGGGGGAAAGTCACAAGCACAAGGAGAACATCCAAACTATTCAAACAATACCAGAGGTTGGGATCAGAGCCAGGTTGTTGGACCTTGAGGCAACAGCACATTGAAGGGATTGGGCTATTGGAGCAATTGGTTCTGATGAATCCTCAGTCATTGCCACCACATGGGCACTTCCCAGCAATGATGAGTGAGAACACTGTCTGATTTCCAACATCCTGAGCTGATTTAATGTGAGGTTAATTAAACTCTCCTGACTGTGACCCATTTCAGTTCAGTTCCGGGCCAGCATTCAGTCAACATAATGCTCTCCAGCTAATAATTTGCTGTAGATGTTGCAGGCACAGAGACGAAGAAATATGGAAAGTTGGAGCAGGAGTAGGCCACTCAGCCCTTTGAGTCTGCTCCACCATTCGATGGTATTAGGGTCATAGTTTCCCATTGTTATCTTCAAAAACACAGAAAGGATGTGGAAGCTATCGAGTGAGTGCTGAGGAGATTTACCAGGATGTTGCCTGAATTAGAGAACATGTCTTATGAGGCAAGGTTAGCAGAGTTAGGGCTTTTCTCTTTGGAGCAAAGAAGGATGCGGGGTGACTCAATGGAGGTCTACAAGAGCCATAGAATATGGTGGACAGCCAGCATCTTTTTCCTGGAGTAAGAGTAGCAAACACCAGAGCATATCTGAACCGAGTGAGGGGAGTAAAGTTTAGGGGAGACGTCCGGGGTAAGTTTTTTTACACAGAGAGTAGTGGGTGCCTGAAATGCATTGGCAGTGGTGGTGGTGGTGGAGGACTCTTAAAGACAGGCACATGGATGAAAGAAGCATAGATAGTTATGAAGTAGGAAAGGAATAGTTTTTTGGGTAAGCTTACACTGGTCGGCACAACATCGTGGGCCAAAGGGCCGGTACTGTGTTGTAATTTTCTTTATTCTATATAATTTATTTTCCTTTGCCCGTAAAGCCCCCCCCCCCCAGCAAATAGTGAAAGAGAAGAAAAAAAGAGTCTCTTCAGAAACATCATTTCCATGAATCCAGCACCTTGCCTGACGCTGCTGTCTCCTGTGCTCCTTTAACCTTTGTAGCCGCACGGCTTCCTGTCTCTTCCAGTGGTGAACGAAAACTCCTGGGATCCAAGCCACGTTCCTCAGCTTCTGATTCCAAACCCGTCCCCAGGTCTTCAATACCCTATTCCTGCTTTCCATAGAACCATAGCACAGTACAGAATGGAACTAGTCCCTTCAGCCCATCTAGTCCATGCTGAACTATTAATCTGCCTAATCCCATTGACCTGCATCAGGACCATAGTCCTCTGTATTTCTCCATTAATGTATCCAAATTTTTCTTAAATGTCAAAATCGGGCTAAGTCCCATCATTTCAGTTGGCAGCTTGTTCCACACACTCACTACTCTTTATCTCTGTGTGAAGATGTTCCCCCAATATTCCCCCTAAACATCTCACCTTTCACCTTTAACCCATCTCCTCCAGTTCTTGACTCACCTGATTTTGGTGGAAAAAGCCTGCTTGCATTTTCTCCATCAATACCTCTCATAATGTTATGTACCTCTATCAAATCTTCCTTCATTCCTCTTCGCTCCAGGGACTAAAGCCCTAACCTGTTTGACTTTTTCTCTTACACAGTCCCACAAGTCCCAGTGCCATCATAGTAAATCTCTTTCACTCTTACTGATATCTTTCTTATAGTTAGGTGATCAAAACTGGACACAGTACTCCAAATTTTTCCTCATCGATGCTGTATGTAACTTCATGCCAGCATCTCAACTATACTCAATCTCTCCATACCACAATCTTCCTTTTTAAACAATAGAGCCACATCCAATTCCCTTTTAAAATTACCTAATGACCTGGCTTTAACAAGTTTCTGTGCTACGGAAATGTGAACTTCCCCCAGATCCTTCAGTTTACTGTCTCTGTTGGTTAAAGTTCAAATGTAATGTGAGATAACTTTCCTCTATACCAGCCATACTTAATGGGGTCCATACAGCCCCCCCCTTCCCCTGGGGGCCATGGCACATTTAAGGGGGGGCCATAGACTGAAATCTTTAATGGGGGGGCAAGGTGTATAGGGGGCATGCAAACTGAATGGATTAAACATTTTAGGGGGAAGGAAATGACTTGGCTGCTAGGCTTTATAAATAGTTGCCAAGCAAGGTGAGAATTTTTGAAGGTTGAAGGCATTTGGAGACAGCCTAGAATGACCTTGATAAATATGGAATATTAACAATGTTTACAGTATTCCTTGCTTCGACACGATTGTGTTTGACTGACATGGAACTAGCTTTGGCTATGAATTGTCTTCCACGTAGTGGAAACTTGACTGCTTCACAGATAAAGGGTCCCATAAACTTTGTGTAGAGTCCTGGGATGGGATGGGGGGGCATAACAAAAGGCTGAGAATGGCTGCTCTATACCACAAGTTTTAGTCATAATGGCCATTACAATGGTCACAATGGATCACTGTTTCCCTGACAAGGAGAAACAGCAGAAGTGTCCATTACACACAAAGACTTCACTTCAGAGTCTTTAGAGGACCAGCTAATGATACTGAAATCTGTTTCGATGTCCCAAAATTACTGGTGCCTCTGAGTCTGTAAAAATGTTGTTATGAAATCTGTGAGTGTCTTGTACCCTGAACCAACCTCCAAAGTAACACTCACTAAAAACCAGAAACTTGCAATACTTCCTGGAATAGAAATAAATTTTTAGGCGATTTTACTCAGGATGGTAGCCACATCACAATGACATACACTATTCGAATAAGGAGGCTTTGCTGATGCAAATAAGATTAGAGGCTAATAAAATGAGAAGGGATAAAAAATGACCTTATTAAAGTCCAGAAGATGAACTGCACTGTTCTTGCTCAGATGAAACAGGCAAATCTGGAACACTGAATCTGGATCAACTGGAACCAAGTTAATTTTGATAGGTAAATTAGAGCATGCTGTTTCAATTAATTCTCAAAACAACTGATCCTCTCATTTGCAGTTAAGGTAATTTATTTAACCTTGTTGGTTGACCTTAACTGGACAAAAGCAGGCATGTGCATGAAAAAAACCCCAAATAATTTTAGAGATTAAGAATTAAGGTAATACAGAATTCGTCCTACACAGTATTGTCAACACACAATGGTAATGGGAACTTCATTTGTCCAGATGTAGACTGGGGTTGTAGCCATGCAAGTATGAAGAAGGAACCCTTTCTCCATCTGTATGCTTCTGGTCCATTGAGGAAAAAAATGTTGGTGGATTTGGTTCTGGGAAATGAGCCAGACCAAGTGGGGCAAGTACCGGTGGGGAACATTCAGGATACAGCAATCACATTATTATAAGATTTCAAATTGTTCTGGGAAACAATATAAACCACGTCGAAGGGAACAGTTGTTAATTTGACTAAGTCACATTTCAATGGGGTGAGAACAGATGTGGCCCAGACAAAACGGTAAATGATCAGTGGAGGTGATTCAGTTACAAGCTAGGTATGTTCTCCTGAGGGAGAAGGGTAACAAAGTTAAAGGCAAGGCTATCTCCATGATGAGAGGTGGGGGCTGGGGGGAGAGAGAGACAGAGAGGGAGAGATAGAGAGAGGGAGAGAGAAACAGGGAGAAAGAGAGATATAGACAGAGATCGAGCAAGAGATAGATGGAGAGAGAGAGACAGAGAGGGAGGGAGAGAGAGAGAGAGAGAGAGAGATAAAGACAAAGATGGACAGAGAGCAAGAGATGGAGAGAGAGAGAGAGAGAGAGAGAGAGAGAAAGAGAGAGTAATGAACATGCAACTGATGCCAGACAAGTATGCAAGTGAGAATTAGGCTGATTGCAATAAGTGAGAAATATACGGCATGTTAAAGGCAAATTGTGTTTAACCAATTTAATTGAGATTTTGGGTGTAATAACAGGAAGGTTGATGAGAGAAATATGTTTGCTCTAATACATATGGTCTTCCAAAGGGCAACACAGAAATCCTGTCATCTAAACTGAAGCACATACAATAAAAGGAACTATAGAAGCATGGATAGAAAGTTGGCTGAGAACTAGAAACAATGAGCAATAGTGAAACAGAGAGTAATTGTTTTTCAGACTGGAGGGAGGTGTGGAATAAGGTTTTCCATGGATTTGTTCCAGGATCACTCAATTTCTTATATTATGACTTAGATTTGGAAATATAAGGCAGCACTCTCAAATCTGCAGATGGCATAAGGAACGGGCAGGTGTAATGGAGATGAAATTTAATACTGAGCAATGCAGAGTTACCTGCAGGTAGAAAGAATGGCAGGAAACAATATAAACTAGAAACCACACTTCCAAAAGCAATACAGCAGAAAAAAAATTAGCAAATATAGGCACATGGTTATTTCAAAGTGAGAGGGAAACTTGAGGAAGTATTAAAAAAAAGCACATGAGATCCCAAGCTTTGTAAGTAATAAGCATAAAGCAACTCTTTTATACTTTACAAAACATTACAACGGCCACAGCTGGAGTCAAATGTCTAGTTCTTGGAGCCTCACTTTAGGAATGATAATAGAGAGCGTGCAAAAGAGATTTATTAAAATTATTCCATTGACAAGTAACTTTTGCTATTTGGATAGGCAGGAGAATCTGGGGTTGTTTTTGGAACAGAGTGCATTGCAAAGGGTTCTAATAGATGTATTTAAACTCATGAAGGGTATATACAGAGCAGATCGAGGGAACTTGTTGTCATGGGTGGATGGATCAAAAATCAGTAGATTGAATGAAGATGAAATCAGAAAATAAATTTGGTCATTATTCAGCAGGTCAGGTGGCATCTGTGGGAAGAGATATTAATGACCACTCATCTGGCCTTGATGTGACTCCAGACTCACAAATGATCTCTCTTCTGAACTGGCTTAGCACACGAGTAGGAATGGATTATCATTGCCATCTCCTGATACCCAGAAGTTGTAGTTGAGAAGTGTGAAAAGAACCTATAACACCCAATATTTCACTGGAAAATAAATGCAAGAAATTTCCCCTTGAATTTTATCTGGTCAGCATTTCGTTTCCAAAAGAATATCAAATGAATTATGCAGCTACACCTCTCAACTCAATATTTGACAAAGGTAACGTGTCGTTTCAGAGACCTTCAGCATGATAGCACACAATTTAAGTGATAGTGGTGTTATTATTGATTATCTGCAATATTCAGCCATGACCCCATGCCTTTGGCAGACAACATTATCAGAGCCTGAATTTACCCTTTAACAAAGGTTAAGGCTACAGGGCCAATTGTGAAACACAAACACAGTGTGGGAATGGTTTAGATAGCAGTGACCAGAAGTCTATGTCCAATACAAACAGCCAGAAGGCTCCATGTACTTGCCTGATAGTGGAGGGTAATGCGTTGGGAGCCAAAGCACATATATGCCCGTTGTTTATCAGTTCCACAGGATTTAGTGGAGACATGTTTGATTAATGATTAAATGTTCTGCTGTTTGTTTTCGTTTTTTTTCCTGAACAAGTCCATTTTTCTCCTCTTGTTGTGACAGCGTTTCCCTGCATTTAGCTTGCTGGTGTATTGAAAGGAGTTAGAACTCATTCTGTTGTTGAATAATGTGCAACCATATTTTCTTGCAGAAAGTAGAGTGGAGCTTCAGAAATTGAGTGACTGTTAATAAAAAGCAAGGAGAAACCCTGTCTGTCGTAACTATATTGTCAATACCATGATAAATCTTCTGGAATTCAAATGCATTTTGGTTTGTTTAAGAAGCAATTTGCTGCAAAGTGATTTTTTTTTCACTGAGGCTTCTTAATCAAGGCAGCTGAGTATACTGCAGCCATAGGAAATTTGAATGTCATCAGCTAAAACTATGAATGGGTTACTGGTACAGTATGGATTTTTCTGGAGTTTCCAGACACAAGGTGAGCAATAAAGCCATAAGGAGAAGGCTATAAAGAAGTAGGAGATCAGATTGGCCAGGATTAGGATGGCGAAAGAAAAATCAATACTAACTTACAAAAGGGGTCCTGTCTTGTCAAGGAAGGAAATCTCTCATCCTTATGGTTATCGGAACAGGGGAGTAGGATTATTTGGAGAGTTCTTTCAAAGAGCTGACCCAGGCTTTGAATTGAATTGCCTCCTACCATGCATTTTGATTTGAAGTACAGTAGGACTGTAGCTAAGTCATTTGGTGAGTACAGAGAGCACAACTAGCTGGTGATTTCACTTTATTTTAATTATAAAAAAAATGGTATGGTCTGAAGTGAATCCTGCTGTTATTAAATATCTAAAAATGTCTGCTTTTTAAAAAATGTATTGCTTATTTTGGGATGTAATTATTTGAGTTAAGTTTTCAAGTTGGGGCAGCAGAGTTAACGTAGCAGTTAGCACAACGCTGTTACAGAGCCAGCGTCCGGGGTTCGAATCCGGCGCTGCGTGTAAGGATGTTCTCCCCGTGTCTGCGTGAGTTTCTTACGGGTGCTTCGGTTTCCTCCGACCCTTCAAAACAAACTGGGGGCTTGCACGTCAATTGTGTGTAATTGCACGACATGGGCTTGGGGTCCAGAAGAGCCTGTTACTGTGCTATGTGTCTAAGTTAAATTTTAAAGATATAAAATTAAGTGAGCTGTGGTTTAAAAATAACTTTGGAACTTAAACCAAATTTTATGAGGTTTTTAATTGCTTTTGGTCAAGTCAGCGACTTGCCTTTGTTCATTAGAAGGGATAGTGTCTCTTTAAAAATAACTATCAGGATTTCACGCTTGACTGGGGTTTGGTGATGCTTGAGGGCTGCCTCAGTCCTTTCCGCCTCCTCTTCTTTCCATTTCTCCATGTTTTCACAGCTGTTGCACAGTTATTCCCACGAATCAGAGGGGTATCTGTGGTCTCAACTCTCAGAGACTCCGGCAGCCATCTGCAGCACCTGTTCCATTTAATTCAGGGGAAGGGTGGGTTAGCGGATGTGGGGTAGAAGGAGAAGTGGGGAAAGTATGTGCAGCTTTTGAAACTCATTTTTCAGAGAAATTCTTGGTAGTAGTGGAGCCAGTGCCAGAATGCAGAGGATTTGAGAACTTCTTGTTTTATCCCCAGTCTGGGTATCTGGCTGGGTTCTCAGAGGTCAGGCTGTTTTGAGTTAGTGCCGAACATCTCTGCATCTGTCTCTTCAGCTTCAGCGATCTGCCAGCAAAGATTAATGCAGGACAGAAGAGTGGGGGATGGGAACTGGAGCCTGGAATCTGAGAGACATCCTTGCTTTCTGGTGATATCTTTTAGATCAGTTTGATCCACAAAGCTTAGCTTCTGGGAAAGAAAGCAGGTAATAGATTAAATCCTGGAGTAAACTGGAGAGATTTTTTTTGTCTCCATATTCTATGGCTTCTTTATTCATACAAATGATTTTTATCAGCATCTTAAAGCAACAGTAGACTCTTATTTTTGAAACAAATTATTTTAACCCTGTACTATGACTTGCAAATGAATGGATGATACGATTGCGCTGCCTTTTACACCAATTTGCATTCACCATTAAATGTGGCATTTATAACCTAATTAAGATGAATACTAAAGTCAATCTGGAGCATTTGTTGTTTAAAGGCCATTCATCCCATCTAATTAATTCCAGCTCTCAATCCCATTCCCCACTCATTTCCCCATATTCTATTCTTCCTCATAATCCCATGAACTCCACCTTGGTTCCCCCCAACCACACCAGGGGTAATATACAGCAATCAACTAACCAACCAACCGGCATGTTTTTGGGATCTATCAGAAAACCAGAATGCCTGGAAGGAAGCACAAATGGTCACCAGGAATCGTGCACTCCTCACACAGATGGTCCCTGAGGTCAGGCCACTGTGCCATCTGCAGAGAGAACCTAGAATTCATTGCCTCAGATTGCAGTAGTGTACCATCACCAGCATAACTCAGGCTCAACATTAGACTCTAATTTTTTTTGTTGCATGATCACAACATTAATATCTTTACCCTTGGTCACGCTAATTTCATGGAAACATTCTTTTAGAAGCAAATGTGAAAATATAGTTCTTGAATTAGTTAGCACAGATGGAAGATTCAGCGTCTGTTGAAAAATGGGGAATTTTCTTTTTTACCACCTTTAACACATCATCTGGACACAATACGATTAATTGCTGTTTCAAAGACTATTGTTATATGGATAAAGCTATTTGCAAATAGCAGGGGATTGGAATAGTAAACTATTTATCTTATATAATCCCTGAGAATAATAAATTATCTGCAGTATCGGGATGAATGTTGGGCTAAACATCTCTATGTTGTTTTTGAACAGTACATGTGATCTTTCACATCCACCTGAAGAGATGGACAGGGCTTGCATTCAAAGTCTCAGCAGTGGTCAACACCTCGCACAATGCTGCATTGCTTCACTGTTGGCAGCTTTGGAACCAGAGTCAATCAGGGCTTTGAAAGGTTGCAGCGTGGTAGTTGAAATGAAATAATATCTATTGAATTGGGAAAAGAGCCAGGGATTGAGATGAAATTGCTCGACCAGGAGCTAGCATGGACTCTGGGCTCAATGGCTCCCTTCTGTTTTTCAATTATTCTATAATTCTATTCAATTTATGTACTCAATTGCTTGATTGAACCAACAGCTATTAAGATAAGAACACAAGCAAGTTGCAGACTTTGAACATCCTGACTTCAAGTGAGCTACTTAAAGAGTATTTATTCCTCAAAACCTATTGCTGGATTGGTGCAAGCTTCGACAGCTGATATGTATTCAATAACTAATGTTTAAAAACCCTTTATCCCTTGCAGTTGTATCTTTTTCAGCATAAAAAATGCATAAGGTAGTGATCACCTGCAGGGACCAATGCACCCAGCACTTGCAGAATCGGCCTCGGTTGTGTTCAAGATTCATTTATTGTCATATGCAACATGTAATATTACATGAAATTTCCTTCTGCCTGCTGTAAGGCCGACAAAGGGTTTCCATTGGTGTCACCCAACTCCCTTTACAAAGGAAAGAGAAGCAAAAGCAAGCCCCTTCAGAGGTACTGAGTGTCTGTGGATTCGGCCCCTGCTCTCCTGCAGCCTTTGCAGTCTCACAGACTCCTGTTTGATTTGTCAGCAACCCGAGTGCCAGATTAAAACCTCCAACGCGATCAGGAAGCCTTCAGCACCTGAGGCCCTTTGGGAGCCTGTCTTGCCCTCAGCTCCCTCTCAAATTCCAGGTCTGATTCCTGGTGCTCCTGAGCCAGTCACCAGCAGTCCGCCAGCCTGTACGGATCCCTGACTGCAAGTCGCCCGCAGACTGCATGAGCTCCTCGCTGGTTTGCCACTGTGGTCACTGTCGTGTAGGATAGTCTCCTCTACTTTCCTTCTCATTGTGGGTGTTCTTTCTATTTCTGGTGCCCTGCGCTGATCCGCTGCTTCCCGGAATCTGCAACATCTCGCGGCCGCTGCTGAGCACAGGTACCACTATCTTAGCCACTGACCTCCGAGGTTGCAAGATTTTATTTACAAACACCATCAGGTGGGAGCAGCACTGTTTCTCCACTCTCAGCTCTCCTGGGTCTGCACCAGAGGCAGCCCTGGCATTACAATAGTCCCTGCAGCACCACCATTTCTTATTCATTGTTTCCCTATCCTGAATGTAATGCCTTCCAGGATATCAATCAGTACAGAAGTATTTGTGGTGTCATTGAGCTTCCCGGCTCTCTCTCTGTGCTATCTCTGGAATTTCAGTCTCTGGCTCCGGGATCCCGACAACGATTGTCACCAGAATCATTCCCAGGGATTACGAAGAGAGAATACTTATAGGAAATTCAGATGCATTCTCAAAATAGATTGAAAGATGTGTTTGACCGAAATTTTTTACATATGAGCCATGTGCAGGACTAATATCTTTGACACTTTCTCCTTTAAGAACCATATCACAAAGAAGTCCCAGAATAAAACAAATCCACGTGTGGAGACAATATACTTTCAGATATAAAGTTTTTCTTTTAAGAACACTATTGTAAAGTGATCCATAGAATCACACAGCATGGCTAATGGCACTTCATCCGACTATGTGGCAACGACCATCAAGCATTCATTTACACTAACCCTAATTTAGTCCCTTTTAAACGCTCTTGTGCAAAGGCCAATCAGCATTAAATGCTGCATCTGTATAGTAAAAACACAGAAATGTTGGAGGAACTCAGCGGGTCTCGTAGGATCCGTAGAAGGTAAAGATAGATAACTGACATTTCGGGCCTGAGCCCGACATCCTGACTTGTGATATTTCGAAGTTGAAATAGTCACAATCTGCTTCTTTTGGTTTCAAGTTACAATGTTTCCCTGCATTTGCGATACACGCGCAGTGACGCAATGATGCTCCTCTCTCACGATGCTGGGCAATTGCAGCAAGGCGCGAGAGTAGCGTTCATCATACGCGAGCAGTCACGAGTGCATTGTACAGTAATGCACAGCAAACCAGCCATCATGTAAAATTTGCATCGTGTCAAAGTCACCTCGTGTCAGTGTCGAGTCACATCAGACTCGCGTTGCATAAAAATTCATTTTGCGTCGCATCGAATTCGCGTTGCGTAAAATTTGCATCAGGTCAAATTCACGTTGTGTCAATTCATAGTTATGTCGTGTCACATTGCTTCAAATTTGTGTCAAATTATGTTATAATAAAAGTTTTCAATGTTTATATCAAATTTTAAATGGCAGTGTGCATTGCAGTAATGTATTTTTTCATTTTAAATTATGTTGTAATAAAGATTTGCAGCATTTAAATTAAATTTAAATTAAAAAAAACAGTGGAGTGTGGTATTGTTTCACCTTACAATAATTTCAATTTATGATGTGAGTCCCAGAATGGAACCCTATTGTGTCATGGTCTACCTATATAAGTAAAACGCAGGCAGGTGCCTAAATAAAATGTGAGGAGGGAAGAATGGGAGGTGGAGGAGTACAGACCAACAGACAAAAGGAGCTAATTGTATATGAATGGACAAAGGAGAGAGGAAAGGTGAGAATTGACTGTGGGAGGAGGTTTGTTTGGGGCTTTGTGGAAGCAGAAATGGGGGAAAGGAGACAAAAGGGAAAAGAGAGAGAGAGTGAGAGGGAAACAGAGCTAGAGGAGGGGGACAGAGCTAGGGTAAAGGGGGGGGGGGGTGATAATAGAAATGTAATGCCATCCGGTTGGAGGGTACCCAGAGGGAGTATGAAGTGTGGTTCCTACAAATTGCAGGTGTCTCAGTCTGGCAGTGCATGTGTCCATGGATAGATGTGTCGGCAAGTAAATGGGGGCAGGGAATTAAAATGGGTGGCTACTGGGAGGCTGATGGAGTCAAGGTGCTTCCCAAGTGAACTGGCGCAGACTCGAAGGGCTGATATTGCCTGTTACTGCGCTGCAAACAGTTATATGGTTATATGGTCTGTGCCCAGTGTTTCCAATGTAGAGGAGACCACAATGGGAGCACCAGATGCAATAGATGACCCCTGAGGAATAAATGCTCTTTAAGTAGCTCACTTGAAGTCAGGGTGTTCAAAGTCTTGTGTTTTTATCTTAATAGTTGTTGCAGATTCACAAGTGGGGTGTTGCTTCACTTAGAAGGACTCTTTGCAGCCCCGAATAATGGTGAGGGAGGAGATGTGGCTGCAAATGGAGCATCTCCTGCAGTTACACGGGGAGGTGTCAAGGGGGACGATTGGTGGGAAAGGAGGAGTGGGTGAGGATATCATAGAGGGAGTGGTCCCTGCAGAAGACGAAAAGGGGAGGAGCAGAGAAGATGTGTCTTGTGGTGGGATCACGTACTGGTGGCAGAAATGGCGGAGGGTGATTGATGCGAAGGCTGGTGGGGTTGTAGGCGAGAACAAGGGGGAATACTGTTCGTGCTGCACATGGGGATGGAGAAAGCCAGGGCAGGTTTGCAGGCAATGGAGAATATGCGGGTGAGGGCCGAGTTGATGTGGTAGAGGGAAAGCCATATTATTTGAAGAAAGAAGACATCTCAGATGATCTAGCATGGAACACCTTGTCCTGGGAGCAGAACAGGTATAGTACTGGACTGAAGTAGACTAACACTCTCAGGTGTGCACAGCTTGTATTTTGTTGGGAAAATATGTTGTGTCATTGTAATAAATGCTTGCTATTTTATCCTATTGCAATTGGCATGGTGGGGAGTTGTTTGCATTTGTCAGATCCAAAACTTGAAAGGGAGAATAAGTAGGGTTGACCAAAATGATGGGGCTACTATATAGACACTAGAAAGCTGAAAATTTAGTGACTTAACAACAAGCATAAGGTATTAAATGTAAAAAAAATTAAACTTCAATCTTACAAATACAATATTTATCTATAATTGTAGACTTCCAGAAATGGCAAAAATCAAATTGTCTCATGACCAAATTAGTTTGATGACAGCTTTTATATTTCCCAGACTATTTAACTGTACCTGGTGTAGGACATGGATTTTCTGTCCACACTCCTAACACCTGTTGTCGTAGTTTTTTTTTGTTGAGGCCTTTCTGTCAACGTGAGCTAATTAAAGTTGCTGTGGCAAATTATCTGGCTAATTGGTGACAGTGGGAGCTTCCTGTGTTGCGGCCTGGGAAGCACAATTCCTACATTTCAGAGGTGCTTCACTGGCTGAAGAATGTTTTTGACCATTCAGGTTCATTTCCTCTTTCTTCTTTTTGCTGAGAAAATCCCCAGGTGCGATTTTTGGTTCTGGCGCCTGGGTTCTCTATTTGACATTCTGAAGTTCTTTCTATTATGACACCACCTATACATTAAATTAAAATGAAGTTGTACTGGACAATTTTTAAAATTACCGCATAAAATATTTTGTACTGTTAATCTTCATCCCTCAGCCAAATGTACAACCTCTCATCGTTTTTTTCAGATTTCCTAATATGAAAATGCAGACTACAAATGTACTTTGTAAATTAATACATAAACTGCGACACACCATCGGGATGAGAAAATATACTTTGAATGTTTTAGTCAGGAACTGAGAGGATGTGCTTGCACTCTGAGCTATTATCCAAAGTTAGCAATCTGTTTTGGTTCAATTTTAAACCAACTCTAGTAATTTAACACTATCCTTTAGTTGTGTCATGTTGGATTTAACCATAACATTCTGAAATTCAGTTGAGATCATCACTCAACAATGATGTCATTGTGGTGAGGACGGAAAAGTGTGATTTCTCATACCAATACAAAAATTAGCGAGCTTTTAATGTAAATTTGTTTTCTTAAAATAAAGTAATTGACTTGGAATTGTTGCAATGGTTTCCAGATGTTATCATTTTGACCAGTTCCTGGTCGAAATGATAGCAGAGGACAGTATTCAATCTAACAATGGCAAAAAAAACCCAGTAATAAATGAGCAACATTTTTTCATAAGGAATGATTTGTCTCGATGAAGGATTCTGAACTGAAATGTCAACAATTCCTTTTCTTCCGCTGATGCAGCTCGACCCCCCTGAGTTCCTCCAGCAGATTATATTATGCTCCAGATTCTAGTATCTTGTGCCTTGAGTTATGATTTGTAATTCATTGTCTAAAATGGTGTGGCACTAATTCTCATGTAGACAAGGTGGACCAAATTCCCTGCTCAATGTTATTCGATCTGACTCCAGGGAATATTGTGACCTGGCACTATCAGCTAGGTAAATGGTTCCAAATGTGGAATTTTAATTATTAATTTAAAAAATAAAGCCCTTCCAGCCCATGAACCCATGCCACCCAAATACACCAATTAACATATAAGCCCCAATCATCTTTGGAGAGTGGGGAAACCCAGAGGAAACCCATGCAAACATGGTGAGAACATGCAAACTCCTTGCAGGCAGCCCCAGATTTGAACCTGGGTCGCTAGCGCTGTAAAAGCATTGTACTAAACCACTACACTTTGTTTTTGTAGTGATTGTCGTGGAGGTTCCCCGCTTTATTAGTGGAAGACTGTCCATGATTTCCTCAGTCATCCTTTCTAGATAGGCATTTGATGGTCAACAGAGACGTGCTTTACAACCTGGTGAAGATGATGATCTACACTAGTAGTTCTCAACCTTTTCCAGTTGAAGGCCCACCTGGCTTCCAGCCTAATATGCTGTGGCCCACTAGTGGCAATGACTGAGCAATATTTTCAAGCCATATTCAGCTCTTTAAGAAACACATCTTTATCTAATTTAAAGTATCTTATTTAACATTTTTAAAGAACAAAAAACACTGCAAGCATGCACTGAACATAAAAACTCCTAATGAAAATCAAAGCTCAAGACACTATCATGAGACCCCTGTTCCTGAAGTTTCTAAACCATTTTCCACGTCTTTGTTTCTGCTGTAGATAAGGCACACTTGAGATCTGCCTCCACTTCGATGCAGTTTCGTGCCATTGTCTTCAACTGCAGCAACATCACGAAGCCTAATTCACAAAGATAACTGGTCATGAAGGGAAAGATCTTCTTTCGCAATGTTGGGCCATTGACCTTAGTGGCTGTAGCTCACCATCCCACCCATCCAAGGTCACCTAGGAGGACAGAGACATGACCTCTGACCCATCTTGATCTCAGTAGGTTGAGAAGTCTCTGTGGCCCACCAGTGGACCACATAGCTCATTGGTTAGGAACCACTGATGTACAAACTCATCAATGATGTTAAGGACTATATATGTGCCTTGAAATTCGTACACAAACAGGTATTTGTTAAAAAAAAGCTGTAATTGTAAATTGATGGAATTAGATTAAAAAGACAATAAATACATGATAGATATAAATAAATATTCACAGTAATCGTAGTTTAACAAAGGAACTTGCATTGTGCAGACTGTCCTTTCGTGCTGTTCGGGCAGTCTTTCGTGAGTGTACCAAGGACAGGTTCAAAGACTGGAAAGCTGTGGAAATAAACTGTTCTTGAACTCAGGGGTGCTGGTTTTCAAGCTTCAATACCTTCTTTCCAAAGGTAGCAGTGAGAAGAGGGACCAGGGTGGTGTGAATCCTTTATGATTTTGGCTGCCTTCTTGAGGCAGTGCCTCTCATAGATGTCTGGATTGGATGGATCTGGCTATGTTTGTTACCTTCTGGAGCCTTCTGCATTCTTGGGCACTTAAATTGCCAAACTAGTCACCACGTGGACTTAATAATTAATGCAATTAAAAAAGAGTAATAAAATTTGATATCTTGAATACTGACCTTGGAGTTTTCTCTGAGGGAAGGAAATTTGCTCTCTTTCACCAAAATGGCCTTTATATAACTCTAGGCCAGCGGAACATGCTGGATTCCTGGCTGCTGTCTGAAACAGGCCAGCAAACCGTTCAGATTTAAAGGGGCAAACACAATAAATGTTAGTGTTAATAATGGCAACTTTATCCTCTCTTCAATACAGACCCCTAGTATCCAGCACCTGTGGGGGATTGATAGATGCTGGGTAAGTGTATTTTCCGGTTACTACAATGCCTAACTAATGCATCTTCATTAGGAATAAACAGTTGAATAGAAAAAAAGACAAAAATACTATTCTTCTCTAATACTGAGAACAAATATCACTTGCATGAATATAGAAACCAAAAAGCACTTTATTTTATTTCAGTCACATTCTTTGAAAACTCTTAATTGTTGCTGCATCTGCAGGTTCATCCCCCTCCACGGAGATGTCCGAAAGACGAACAATAACATTATAGATAATGAACCCTCCCCATCCCTCAAGTTTACAGATAAAACCTCTGACTGGGGCATCTGCTACTAAGCAGGGATAAGGAGACACTTTAAGGGATTTACCCCAAAGGTGAGAGGCATCAACTAGCTTTTCATCCTGGGCGACACCATCTTATTCAAACACAACTTTATTCAAACAGCTGCTACGAGCAAAGCATGAGCAAGGCACTCTGCTGTGCGTTCCCACATTTACCAAAGGTTTAATTGTTACTTTAGAGAACATTTACTTTTACAATTTCAAACTTTTGTATTTTTGCCTATTATTTTAACCTTTTTTATTTTACTTTTTAAAATTAATTTTCATAGATTTTTTTTGGCCAGTTGCTTGAATTTCAGATACCAGGGATTTTGCTGTTCTGGTAAAAGTACAAAGCTGGAGAAACTCAGCAGGTCAAGCAGTGTACTTTATATAGCAAGGATAAAGATACAGAACCAATGTTTTGGGCTTGAGGTTCCAGCATTGTGGTTTTACTTTATCTTTGCTACATAACAGACAGTGTTTGACCAGCTGAGTCTCTCCAGCATTGTGCTTTTACTTCACCCACCGTGTCTGCAGACTTTCGTATTTTATTCCTCTTCCCTTAAAGACTATTTCCTTCCGCTGTTCTATGCTCTTGGTAAAGCTGTAACTCTGGAGGATCTGACTGTCTTGGATAGCAAAGTGAATGTGTGTGCCAACTGTAAATGTTGTTTTGAACCTTGGAAGAAATCACTTGGACATTAGCGTGACAGACAATTTGTCAAAAGCTGCCTGTGCGTCAACCAAGGCTGTTTTCTTTCCTGCAGTTGTACAGTATGGGCCCTTTGAGGTTTGAAATGATGGGAAATATGCGATGCTGTGACAATCCTGCAGATCGATTCTGCAGAACAGCTGGAATTTTCTTCCCCTTCATTTCAACGCCATACTCCTTTGGACTAGACACTTCATGATGAGATTGAAAAGGATTTTTCAGTAAGCTCATTACATTTTACGACCACACAGTCCCTTTCGGTTGATGAGAGGCATTTGCAGTTAATTTCAAAACAGCTTTTCAAAGGCACTGGTGATCAAACACTCCTCCTCCACCAATAACACTCACACAGTTGATTGTCTGTTTTGTTCGCTAAGTAAATATAAGAGCAATAACGTTTCAAGGACTTTGAACTAATGAACCAGAGAAGTTTGGCTGATGTCAGTTAAAAAATGGCACTTTGCAAATTGATCTTGTGCTGTAATCATTAGTTCACATTTGTTTACAATCTTCACCATTTAGTTTATTGAGGTTAGAGCATAGGGAAGAGAAAAGATCATTCAGGACTAACTCACGTTCAGAGAATGCTGCTCAGTGGATCATTCCTAGGCACTACAGATGGAAGCTGGGACGAAGTGCCTTATGTGATGTGATTTCCCTGAAGATTTTAGATTTGGGATGCAGCAGAGCAAATTGCTCAAATCCTAGAAGGCTGGTGTTTACTGAAATTCCTGCCACCAAGGTGGTCATGATGTGGCGGGGCTGTTTAGCCACCTATCTATCTCTCATTTGTTATTGGTAGTTGTAGAATCTGGTGAAAGCCATGGCTAGTTTGGGAATCCGTAATTTTGGAATCCATAGCACAGGGGATAGGATTAAGCAAGAAAGTCTGCGGATGCTGGGGTCGCATGCTGGAGAAATTCAGCAGGTTATGTGGCGTCCATAGGAGGTAAAGAGTAACCAATGTTTTGGGATGGAGGGTCCAGGCTCGAAACATTATAACCATATAACCATATAACAGTGTACAGTGCGGAAACAGGCCATATGGGCCCTTCAAGTCCACACCGGTTCACTTTAAAAACTTGTTCCATTTGTTTGCAATGACACAGTCCGCTTGTCCTGTTCGACTCTGTTCATGCTTGGCTGTTCGGTTTCTGGATGCTGTGTGACCTGCTGAGTTCCTCCAGCGCATTCATGTAAAGTACCCAGGGGAAGGGGATTGTGGAGAGGGTGGGCGGGGGGGGGGTGGGGGAAGAAGAAGCTGCTGATACATGTAGTGCTGGGCCCTTCTGACATTGTGCAGGGAGGGAAGCCAAGCTTGGGATGAATTGGAAGTCATGGGGAGGAGGATGAATTGGGCAAATCATTGAGTGGGATTAAATCTTTCCTTTTAGTAGCCTTTTTAAATGTTCTGCATGCATTTGATCTGAAAAAAAATTCTGCATGAGCATTCTCTCTAGGCCCCAGAGGTAATTGCTACAAAAAATGTCAGAATATTCATTTTGCCAAATGAATTGCAGTGTGTTTACTGCCATTATAACAGGGACGGACCAACTGAACAGATACTGAGATTGAGGTGGGATCTTACACGGGAATAACTTGTAGTCACCATGGCAAGAGCATGGTTTCCATCACTTGTCCGAGGGCTGTGGATCTGTTGAACTGGATGTGCAAGTGCACTTCCTACTGTTGACAAGACCTTCCATATAAAATGATTTTCCAAGCTACATCTCAGAAATAACTCTGATAATTTTCAGTGTGATTGGCCTTTAAAGGACCACTCATCAGGCAAGTTATCGCATGTGTCCAGGAGGAATTTGACTCTGGTCCAACATTGATTAAGCAGATGCATTTGATCAACTATACTGCATGTATCAGATTGGTTGCTGTGTTCCCTATTTTAAAATGGAGACTAAATTTCAAGAATAACTAATTGGCTGTCATATGCTTTGGAATTCTGTTACGGGTACTAATTTCTGTAGAAACAAGACCCTGCATAAGTGCTTACTATTTTAGACTTTGGTATAAAAGTTAAATTGAACGTAAAAGCAACAGGAAATAGAGGAGCTAAAACAAATAGGAGGTTAAAGAAGCAACAGGAAGTGGAATGGTTTTGTTTTTGATGTTTGTATTTTAATACAAAATATTTCATTTGGCTAATTAATATTTAAAAAATTTTATTTGTGGATACTGGGTTTTGCACAAAAGGCCAGCATTGATTTCCTGTCCCGTCTGGAGGTGTCAGAGAGGCCTTCTTTCACTGCTGGAATCTTACACGTGATGGGGGTTTTATGATTAGATTTGGTATACTTTCAGACAGGCATTAAAACAATTTACAACATTGATGACAATAAAATTTATTTCAGGATATTAGTTGAACATTTAATTTCTTTGAATCTTACTGGCATATTATCGAAGAAGAAGATTTGGTCAGCATGTAACGTCGCGGTCAGCGCAACGGTATTATAGTGGCCCTCCCGGGTTCAAATATGTAAGGAGTCTATAATTTCTCCCTGTCTCTGCTTGTGTTTCCTCTGGGTGCTCTGGTTTCCTCCAACATTCCAAAGTGGCACAGGGTTAGAAGGTTAATTGGTTACATGGGTGTCTATGGCGGGTTTGTGAGCCAGATGGGCCCACTTCCATGCTGTAAAAGTAAAGGAACAGTGACCTGTGATAGGATTGGAGTGAAAATGGTTTAAATATGAGGATTCCATGTTTAGTACTCAAAACATGAAGTGAAATGAGAGCGTGGTTCGATTTTGTTGGCTGTAGAGATTTTGAAAGCTTCTACTAATTAAAAATGCACTCAACCTGGAATCTACTGCTGGCGCCCTTTGTTCTTCCTCTTCTTCTCACTTACAGAAAGTCTCAGAGAGAGAATGAAACTGGATCAGCAAATGATCAAAATCTCTCATTCAGAATCTCTTTTGTTGGACAGTCCATTGAACATTAGCATTAGGTCTGGATATTATAGTGGTTGTTTATCAGTGGTGAAACTCTAGTATTCCAACTGCACTAATTTCCTCAATAATCAGTACTTGCCTGTTAAATTGCAAGGTCAAACCCATACATAAAATAGGGCTCACTGTATAAAGATTATAAGGCAGGTTTTGTGTCTCCAAACCTACAAAATGTTTTATTACACAAGACTATAAAAATCCACCAGGAAATGTCCTATAATTTCCAAACCTATTTAGCCCTTCCCAAAAGGATAGGAATCTGTCTTACCAGGATGGATTGTTCTGGATCTGACCTGTTGCTTGCATTTGCAGCTTCTGTCCGCCAAGATCCACTTTTGCCAGACACTGAGTGCCCAACAAACAATTCCTCTCTGAACCCTGCAAATATTCTGAAAAATCAGGTAAAAGTGGTGAATAGGCCTCAGATGGTGTATACAATACACTGATGGTCCGGTCCACATCTGAAGGTCAAAGATATTTGAAAAAAAATCAAATAATTAAAATGCACTTTAAAAATTAAACCTAAAATTAAATCCATTCAATTAAAAACACATTTGGATACAAACAATTAATTATTAAAACTAAAAACTCACTTTCTTGTGCTTAACACTTCCTATAATGCTGCGCTGGGTGGGTCACGTCTTCAGAATGGAGGACCATCGCCTTCCCAAGATCGTGTTATATGGTGAGCTCTCCACTGGCCACCGTGACAGAGGTGCACCAAAGAAAAGGTACAAGGACTGCCTAAAGAAATCTCTTGGTGCCTGCCACATTGACCACCGCCAGTGGGCTGATATCGCCTCAAACCGTGCATCTTGGCACCTCACAGTTTGGCGGGCAGCAACCTCCTTTGAAGAAGACCGCAGAGCCCACCTCACTGACAAAAGGCAAAGGAAGAAAAACCCAACACCCAACCCCAACCAACCAATTTTCCCCTGCAACCGCTGCAACTGTGTCTGCCTGACCCGCATCGGACTTGTCAGCCACAAACGAGCCTGCAGCTGACGTGGACTTTTACCCCCTCCATAAATCTTCGTCCGCGAAGCCAAGCCAAAGAATGTTGTGGTTAACACATGTGCAGATACACACCTGACCTGAGCCTATCTCTAAATGGTTAATAACAATGAATTCCCCCAAAACATGGGGAAACTGGTCAGCAGGATTCAAGCGAGGTTTTGATATGGTTTATTTAATATTGTGTGAGTAAGTAATTATACTGCATTTGACCTGAAGAAGAATATAGAACCACAGCACAGAAATAGGACATATGTTCCATCTGGTCTTTAATTGACTCTCTTTTGCTTCTCTTTCTCTTTCTCTGACTGTAAGAGGAGCTTCAAGCAATTTCTGCCGATGGCGTATCTGTCTACCTTACAGCAGGCATTTTCATCTAATATGACACTGTTTTATTAAAATGATAATAAGTTGAATCTGGAAATATTTTTCTGCCTAGTCCCAATGAACTGCAAACCAGTCCATAGACCTCCATACCCCTCCCATCCATGTATCTATCCAAATTTTTCTTGAATGTCAAAATTGAGCCCACATCCACCACTTCAGCTGGCAGCTCACTCCATAATTTTACCACCCTCTGAATGAAGAATATCCTTCTAATGTTCCCTTTAAACACTTCACCTTCCACTCTTAACTCCTGTCCTCTAGTTCTTGTCTCAACCATTCTCTGTGGGGAAAAAAGCGTGTCTGCATTTTCTCTATCTTCACCCTACATAATTTTGTATATCTTTATCTCATTCTTCTACCCTCCAAGGAATAAAGTCTTAATCTGTTTAACCTTTCTCTTAACATAACCGTTAATGTACCCGTTAGCGCGATCCTGTTACAGAGCCAGCCACCTGGGTTGAATCCGGCTCTGACTGTAATCTTCCTAAGTCTGGGTAGGATTTTCCCTTGGTCCTCTGGTTTCCTACCAAGTTCCAAAGAAGTATAAGATGAGAAGATTAATTGAGTGTATTTGGATGGTGAGGGTTTGTGGGCCAGAAGGCCCTGTTACCATGTGGTATGTCTAGATTAAAAGAAACCTCAGTTCCTCAAGCCCTGGCCTTGTAAATCTTCTCTGCATTCTTTCAGTCCTATTGATGTCTTTCGTGTAGTTAGGTTATCTGATTTTAATGTCTATTATGGGACAATGGAATCATAACTACCCCTTAGGCATGTGGGCAGCACAGCAGCTCAGAGGCTAGTGCTGCTTCCTCACAGCTCCAGTGACCTGGGTTCAATCCTGACCTCAGGTGCTGTCTGCGAGGAGTTTGCAAGCCCTCCCTGTGACTGCCTGGGTGTTCCTCTGGTTGCCCCAGTTTCATTCCATATCCCAAAGATGTGGGTTGATAGGTCAATTGAGTATATTGTCCCTAATGCTGGTGGTTCATGGAATATGAGGGAGTTGATGGGATCATTGGGAGAATAAAATGAGATGTGTAGGATTAATGTAAATGGGCTCTTGATGGCTGGTGTAGACCAGCAGGGTCCACAACATGTTTAAGGGGGGGGGAGGCAAAAGTTTAGAAATAACCTGAGAGGAAGCTTTTTCACTCAGAGGGGTGGCTGAGTGGAATGACCTTCCGGAAGAGGTCGTTGCAGCAGGGTCAATCCTGTCATTGAAGAGGAGATTGGATGAGTACATGGATGTGAGGGGATTGGTGGATTATCAGAGAGGAAGCAGGTAGGTGGAACTAATGGAGTTCTCTTAAATCGGTGCAGACTAGAAGGGCCGATATAGCCTGTTTGCGTACTGTAATGGTTATATGCTATATGCTAAGGGAGTCCATGGACTGAAATCATAAATATTTTTAATGTTTTTTTTTGTCGTCAGTACAGAAGAAACCAACAAATCTTGACTCCTTCACAAGGAAGGAGGCCCATAAACTTTCACAGAGTCTTAAGAGGGACATAGCCAATAAAGGTTAAGAATGGCAGGTGTGGACAATGGGCCAAAAGGCCTGCTTCCCAGTTGTGAGACCCTATGGCTAAGAATTTGAGGGGGATTAAAAAAAATTGTCACCTGGAAAATTGTAATGTTATTACGTTAAAAGTCTTCTTGCAATAATTAGAAGGTAAAACTCTTTTAATGTTTTCCAGTGGCTGAAATATATCAATTGGTATTACCGCCAAGAACATTACTCAAAGGCTTTGAACAAGTTCTGTCACCATTAAGTGGTTTTACACCATCTTGGAAATGGCAACTTGGGCAACAAGTGTTTTGATTATTAGGCCACATGAAAAGAGCCCAGCTGCACAAATGGCATGTAATGCAGGAGACATTCATCTTGTCCTTGAAGATGAAGAAAGATTAAAAACATAGCCTTCACTGCAGTTATTTTTACACCCATCAGTTTAAACAGCCTGAAATCTCATGTAGCTTTACAAAGTCATCAATGACCTAACCTCACAGTGATTGTCTCTGCATATTATTCCCCTCCATTGCTGTAAATGGTGATGGATTAAAGTGACAAGTTAGATGTGTGTTCTGTTTGGGCTTCCATTAATCTCGATCTTGGTTTGCACAGAGCATGCCCAAATGGTGCCTTGAGGTAAAATACTTGTACCATCACTTTGGCTTATTTGTTTATCTTCAAACCACTTAATAATCCATTTGAGCTGACCAGCACACCTAGGCCAGAATCACTCAAAGGTATTCAGAGTAAATGTTCTTTCCTGGTTTGTGTGGGGGTAATGCAGTTGAAATGTAATATCCTTCTTAGGTAGTCTCTCAGGATGGAGGATATCTGGTTCAGGGGGCAAGAGTTCATTGATAAACCCTCAGATTCTGCTACAGAGAGATTTGGAGGCAGTTGGCAGTGCCAATGGCTGGGTAGCTGGGGAAGTGGTGTCTTCCTTTTACCATTTGCCTGAGGATTCTGTGTATTCTCAACAAATGAATGAGGTCTCAGTGTAATCCTAAGTAGGTATGGGCTAAGGATTCCCAAAATCATTGAGGACATTACCTTCCTCACAGAATCCCGAGGGGATTCTTGAATTGTTTACACGGTCTGATTGTCACAAAATCTCTCAGAGTACTGGCATTTCTGCTGCAGCACATGTTTTTAAAGCATGAATTGTGTATCAGGTGATCAATTGATGAGGGAACACAATTTGCGATTTGCTGGCTGCTATGGATCACAACACATGGGCAAGAGAGGGTGGAGTGACTCAACATCCTGACCCGAAAGATTGACTGAATATATCTTTGCATGAACGCTGCCTGGCCCTCTGAGTCCCTCCACCCTCCCTTTGTCCACTCAAGGCCCCAGCATCTGCAGATTTTGTGTTTCTCATTGGCAATAACATGAATGAGTATGAGCAGCAAGCAGGTAGGAGAAACGCTGTTGTAAAATGTGGTATAGGAACACACAACCGTTGGGTTTGGCGGCTTGCTGCTCAGATATTATGCTTTTTTAAAACGATCTTTTATTTTGAAATTTCTAGACATTCAGTATATATGTCTTTATACATTTGTCATATTGAAACAAATTAGTTCTAACTATAAAAAAATACCCCTCTCCTTTAACAATCCTTCCCTATCCCCAACCCCCTATAGCAACAATAATAATAATGGTCGTATATTTTCAGATTATATAGTGTTAAGGGTCCAAGGGTCCCAAAACCCAGTAGCAATAGAAATTTACCAAGACAAATGGTTACTTAAACAAAAGTTGCTTTTAATTTTCTTTAAACATAAAAACAAGATCAAAAACAAAAACAACTTATTACTATTAACGTAACTTAACCCCTTCTAATTCTAAGCACACGTGTATGTAATGTGTATATGTTCAGGAAAGTTCTTTGATTCACAGCCTAATCTCACTTCTCACTCCTCCAAGTTCACCAATATCAGGCAATTCTAATACCATGCACAGAAATGAACATTTAGGAATTTTCACCAGGGTCTGGTGCTTAAAGGTAAATGGTTAGCTCTCAGGAAGGTTCTCGTTGGTTTCAGAGAGATATTTGTTGCTCGTTTGACACACACAAACTGATTCCCTCCAATCAGTCACTTCAGTGTCTTGCCGAAGAAACTTGCTCCATCATTGATTTTCCAAACGATAACCCTTTCTTCCATGTCACCACAGAGTTCCTCTTGTTTTCCTTATTTCAGAAGAAACACTCGAGCCAGCCATTTCCTCTTTTAGGGTTTTTCAACAGAGTGAACTCAGAACTCACAACCCATCTTCAAAATGGGGTTTTCAACAAGCTGCTAGCTTGTTGCAGCCTCCAAAAGCCACTGCAGGACTGCAGAACGGACTTCTCTCTCTCTCTCTCTCTCTCTCTCTCTCTCTCTCTCTCTCTCTCTCTCTCTCTCTCTCTCTCCCTCTCTCTCTCTCTCTCTCCCTCTCTCTCTCTCTCTCTCTCTCTCTCTCTCTCTCTCTCTCTCTCTCTCTCTCACTCAAAGAGAAATCCTGTTTGTTTTTCTTTTCTCTCACTGCTTGTAAAATCCAGAACACCTCCCCAAGACTCCAAAACCAAATCCTTGAAAGATCTTAACAGCATTTTGAGACTGGACTGTCTATTTGCACCTGCTTTTGAAAATCCTTCCAAAGCAGTTTCATTGTCTTTTGCAAAGCCACTGTTGCCCGCATATCTGGCTTCAGCTAAAGCTCTTGCATTTTTAAATGATAAGTATTTTGTTACTCTGTTTGTGAAGTGACTTACACTGACCACCACAATCTAACTCTTTTAAATACATATTTACATATAATATATAATATAACCCATAACACTCTCCCCTACAAAGGAATTTAAACTCTCAAGTTAAAATTCAGTATTAACTAAAACGACTTTACACTCACTACAGTTATAACAATATATAACATGTTATAACAATGTCTCCCAATCTCGAGAGTTTATATTTCTTTACATGTTCAATTTTAACATTGTGACAAACCATCTGCCATTACATTATTTGTACCTTTGATATGATTAATTTGCACATTATATTCTTGTAATATTAAACTCCAGTTTAACAGTCTTCTGTTTTTATTCTTCAAACATCAGAGGATTGTGGTCAGTAAATATCACAACTAGTTCATGAGTGGTACCCATATATACATCAAAATTCTGCAAAGCAATGATCATAAACAACAGTTCCTTCTCAATAGTGGAATAATTACTTTGATGAACATTGAATTTCTTTCAAAAAGTAGGTAACTGGATGGTCAATTTCATCATGTCTTTATAACAAAACTGCACCTTCTGACCCCTCACTGACATCTATTGCTAAATAAAATGGTCTGTCAAAATCAGGAGATTTTAAAACGGGGTAATGACAAAGCATCTCCTATAAATTTTCTAAAGCTCTTGCAAACTTTTGTCCACACAAATTTCTCCCCTTTCTTCAAAAGACTGGTTAAAGGAAGAGCAACTTCAGCAAAATATCTGCCAAATTTCCTATAATATCCTGTTATTCCTAAAAACTTTCTCACTGCTTTCTTGCCATTGGGAATAGGAAATTCAGAAATTGCATGCACCTTGGCATGATGTCATAATAGCATGTCCAAATTCACTTTTAGCTAAATTGACAGTTAAATTTGCTTTGAATAATCTTGCAAACAATTGGTCCAATTCCTTTAGATCTTCTTCCCATGTGTCACCTTTTGTGACCAAGTCATCAATATAAGCATCTGTATGTGTCAAACTTTAGCTTACCAAATTAATCATCTTTTGGAATGCTGCAAGGGCATTTTACATGTTAAAAGGTAGCACATTATATTCGTATAAACCAGATGGTGTTTCAAATGCAGAAGTAATCCTCCCTTTCTCAGTTAGAGGCATACACCAGTAACCCTTCAACAAATCCACAATAGCCCTAGTGAAAGGTTCCCCAACAACAGGAATAGTTTTCAAGGGAGCTACTGGAGGACCCTGGTTAGGTTTCCCCACAACCTGACATGTCCTGCACCAATTCACAACATCATTCCTCAAACCAGGCTAGAAAAATTGTTTCAAAATCTTATTCATGGTTTTCTTTATACCAAGATAACCACCCAAAGGTGTACTGTGGGCCAAATTTAAAATTTCATTCCGATAAATTCTAGGAATGATCACCTGATGAATCACCGTCCATTCTTCATTTGCAGGAACAGCACGAGGTCTCCATTTCCTCATGAACAATTCACCCTTCAAGTAATATCCATAGGGCATTTCCTTAATTGCATCTTCATTCACAGCTTTCTCCCTTAAGTCAACAAGATCAGAATCTGTCTTTTGCTGCTCAATTAACAAATGATGACCCTCACATTTAACCTGCTCTTTCTTGACTATTTCAGAAGTACTGGGCAAGTTTCCATCAATTGGAAACTGTTCTCACCATTTTCACAGACTAAGACCCTGTTACAGCACATGCAACATGTATCTCACAATCTTCGTCAACCTCACCCTTACGAGGTTTATATGATAATCTCAAAAATGACCCAACTTTATCCTTCGCCAAATCATTCTCTAATAAAAATGAGACTCCTTGCATGGGCAACTTTGAAATAACTCCTGCCTCAACTGGTCATTTAACTAATTTTGAATTCAACACTATTTTGTGCAAAGATATTTACTCTACATCTCCACAAATGCCTCCTAATGAAAGTCGTCTTTCCTGTGTCCATCTTTTGATCAAGAGTTAAAACATTCTTCAACAACAGTGATTGGGCAGCCACAGTATCTCTAAGAATTTTAACTGGTACCTGGGAATTGCCATCTTTTACTGAAACCAAGCCCTCTGATACAAAAGGTTTGAATACATCCATAACATCCTTACCAGGTATGGAACATCTGTTCTCATTAAATTCAACTGTCTGAATACATGCTTCTGGTAAAACCTTCTTTTCTTTTCTCTTTTTCAACACTATACAATTTGCAAGAATGTGCCCAGGTTTCTTACAAAAATGATATACAAATCGAGAAGCTCTCTCCTTTACCAATTTACCTTCATCTTTTTTCTTAACATTCTCCCGAGACTTAATTTCAGGCTTACTATCCTACTCCACATTAACCTTCTGAACAGGCTTATTAATCTGTTCCACATTAACCCTCTGAAAAGGTTTACTATACTGATATTTGTTTTTGTGAATCAGGGCATTTCCTCAATTAATATCAATTCTCTCAATCTGTCAAAATCATTATTTATTCCTTTTGAGGTGCACCAATGGTCAAAACATAGATTTTCCCAGAGCAAAATCCACATAAGATTGGTTCCATGTTTTCACCAAACTCCTAAATTTTTGTCTATAGGCTTCTGAAACCAACTCATAAGCTTTCAATACTGCTTGTTTAACAGTATCATAATTTGCAACTTGCTCTGTAGTCAAAGGATGCAATTTGTGCTTTCCTTTCAATACACTTTGGAGCATAAGAGGCCATTTTTCTTTTGGCCATCTTGAGCTCCCCGCAACCTTTTCAAAAAGCTGAAAATATGTATCTATATGTCCTTCAACAAAAGGAGGAATTAGATTTATCTATTAGCCAAAAACCTCTCCCCAGGAGTTATAGCCTCAATTCTCTTACCTCTCTCCATCTCAATTTTAACTTCTCTAATTGAAACCATCTATCGTCAATTTTTTTCCAAGTCATATTTCCTTCTCTTTCATCATCCTCCCTCCATTTTTCAGCTTCCCCTGCCTCATATTGTTGTCTCCTCAATTCAAACTCCCATTTCTTTGTTTCTCCTTCCACCCTCTGTTTCCCTCTTTCTTCTTCCACCCTCAATTTCTCTAATTCCAATTGCAAAAAATCTGTCCACCGGAAAATTGTCTAAGTCTTTCTCACCCACACACACACACACACACACACACACACACACACACACACACACACACACACACACACACACACACACACACACACACACACACACACACACACACACACACGCTTTAAATTAGCTTCGAGAAACCAATTAACTAATAAATCACTGAACTCCAAAAGTTTAAGATCCAAAAACTCCAAATATTTCAATCCGAAAAGGATGATCCCCCGCTTTGTTATGAGTCCAGAGGGCCCCAAAACCTAGTGGCAATAGAAATTCATCAAGACAAATTGTGACTTAAACAAAAGTTGCTTTTAATTTTCTTTAAACATAAAAACATGATCAAACTTCAACTTATTACTATTAACTTAACTTAACCCCACTTCTAGTTCTAAGTGCACGTATATGTAATGTGTATATGTTCAGGAAAGTTCTTTGATTCATAGCCTAATCTCACTTCTCACTCCTCCAAGTTCACCGATATCAGGCAATTTTTATACTGTGCACAGAAATGAAAATTTAGGAATTTTCACCGGGTCTGGTGCTTAAAGTTAAATGGTTACAGCTCAGCAAGTTTCTAGTTGGTTTCGGAGTGTTAGTTGTTGCTCGTTGGACACACGCAATATATTGTATAATAAACCTGTAACAATAGTAACATAATAAAAGAAAAAGCAGGAAAGATCTAAGAAAGAACTAATGGATTGTACTGGGATTGGGTGCAGCACTCCAAAGATTTTATCGATTCCTCTACTCATCCTACAGAAGGTTATTGTAGGGTCCAGCGATTGAGAAGATAAAATTAAACAACAAATACCTACTTTTTGCATATATGGGCCCCAAAGTTATAAAAATGTATTATATATTTTTCCTTAAATTATGTGATATTTTCTAATGGTTTAGAACTTTTGAACTTCTGCATTCAATCTGTCTATTCCTAAATGAGAGTCTTACTTCCAAGTAACTGCAATACCCTTTCTTGCCACCACCAGTACTATTTTAACAAATTTCTTTTGAGTTGGTAACAGTTTCGATTTCAATCTTGTTCCTTCTATATTCCCTAATAAAAATAGATCAGCATTTTGCGGATAGTTAATGCCAATAATTGTTCTAATAATGCTCCTACTTTTACCCAAAAAGGTCTCGCTTTTGGGCACAACCATGCAGAATGCAAAAAAGTACCTTCTTCCTCACCACATCTAAAACACATCTTTGATAAATCCATTTGTTTAATACAGTTTACATGACAATTGTATAGTTGATGCATAAAATTATATTGAACTAGTCTGATTCTTACATTAATTGTATTGGTCAAGCAATCTCTGCACAAATCTGCCCATGTTTGCTCATGTATCGTCATGTTTAAATCCTGTTCCCCTTTTTGTTTAATGAAGCCCAGATTTAGAAATTGCCTTTGTAAAAAAAGATACGCTGCAGAACTAAATTTTTGTACAGTCCCTCATCTAACAAGGGTTTCCACTTCACTCAAGGGGGTAATAATGTCTCCAATCCTAATTTATCTCTTAGATCTCTTTTATTTGAAAAAAAGCAAAAAAAATGTATTTCTGTTATTCCATATTTATTCCTTAATTGTGGAAAAGACATTAGTTGCCCTTGGTCATAACATCTTATTTAAAATTTGTGCTTTTTTCACCATAACAATGGGTGACAAAAATACTAATATATTCAATTTAAAAAAAAATGCATTATGTCTTGACGTAATGTAGAAAATTAATTTCACTCATTGATTTTGGTCTGCTCTTATGTGTCACAGACTAATTCAGAATAGAGCAGACTGTTCGGCCCAATTTGTTCATGCTGACCAAGTTCGCATTCTGTGCCATTGCCTGCATTTGGACAATCTCCTTCTAAGCCCGTCCTATCCACATAATTGTCCAAATCTCTTTGAATTGCCAGAAGTGTGGGCGCTTCTAAAATAATATTTTCGGAATATTTTTTTCGGTGATGTCAATGTTTGTTTTCATCATGTCTTGAACATTTTGGTATTTTTAATGTGCAGTCACAAAATGAACTTGCAGTTAACAAAATGCACATGTATTACACAGAGCTACTGTGTAAAGACATGTTTGGGTCATTGAAAATCCTACAGGAAAATGAGCTAAACCACATTCTGTTGGAGGGCCTCAGCAGATCAAGAAACAACAGCGGGAGAAAAGAGTGGTCAATATTTCGATCTGAAACTCTTTATCAAGAATCCTGCGTGTCACCTGTAGGAAAACTGATTGCAAGTCTGAAATTGTCTGGCCCCTATAACCACCTTTCGTCCATTAAAATAATGGCTTTTATTATATAGCTTTCGGCAGGACAAGGTTTCGTAGAAATTGCAGATGCATCACTTTACAATAGACTGTACAGAGAGCATAAAACATGGAACAGTAAAGGAACTGGCCATTTCGCCCACAAAATCTGCAGCAACCATGATGCCAAATTAATCTAATCCCTCCCATCTGTGTGCACATGATACATATCCCTCTGTTTCCTGCATGTGCTTGCTCTATCTAAATGCCTCATAAGCAGCAACATTATATTTGTGTCCAAATCTCCGTCGGCTCCATTAAAGCCTATACGGAGCTGATGGCAGTTGGACTGGGCAGTTGAACTTTGCTGGAACACTCTGTCTCCTCTTGTTGCTCTCCGTGGGCCTGCCCTGTTGTTACAGCAGGTCTGGCAGCGCCACCATTTTTTAAGCTATCTTTCTAACAGATGCTCAGTTTTAGTTAGTTAGTGCAAGAAAAAAGGTGGTGTTTCAATAGTGCAGAAAGACCTTTTGGTGGTTTATAGTTAGGATAGAAAGGAGAGGTTCAAGGTCCTGATACCTGTTGGATAAAAACAGTCCTTGAACCTAGAGGTGATGGACGTCAGGCTTCTGTGCCTTTTACTTGAAGGTAGAGGTCATGATGAGAGGATCCTTTATGATGTTGGTTTCCTTCTAAGGCAGCGTCTCATGCCAGTGTTTTCAATAGATGGGAAGTCAAAGACTATGTTGGACTTTGCAAGGTCTAGTGAAAGGCACTCTTGTCAAGGACAAGATGCAAGTCAAGATGTTCTTTAAAGCATTCCTTCCAGGCGAACTGGTTATTTTTCTGCCCTCCTTAAGTGTGCCTTTGCTCTTGGCTCTCAGTGAGCTTTAACATAATGGTTGAAGAAAAAATTGTGGAGAGAAGCTAACTCTTTCATATGCTCAGTAGCATTTTGCCTTTATAAAAATCTGTTTTGAAAAATAGGGATTTAATGGTATAAACAAGGAGGCTTACAACTGCCAAACTTTAAAAATTATTATAGAGCCGCACAATTAAGATGCCTATCAGATTTTTATCAAACAAGGGAAAAGCCAGATTGGACTAGATTAGAACTAGATAAAATAGGGGTGAAGATACCTGAACATATATTGTATAAATGGGATGAAAAATTGGTAAACGTAGGAATTCTCCAGTATTACATCATCTGCTCAATATTTGGAAGAAGATTCATGTAGAAAGGAATAAAATAAATTACCAACTACCAAAACTAATACTGACGCAAAATCAGCTAATCCCTTTTACAATAGATAACCTTTCCTTTAGAGAATGGGAGAAAAAAGGGATCAAAAGAATAGAAAATTGCTTTTCGGGAAATAAATTATTATCCTTTGAACAAATGAAGGATAAATATAATATCACCCATGATACAGTGTTGGCATACTACCAACTGAAAACCTACTTGAAGGACAAATTGGGAAGCAGTCTGAGGTGACCAGAAGGAAGTAATTTTGAATATGTGATTACAGACACAATGATAATCAAAAAATTTGTAACAAACATGTATATTAAACTACAAGAAAAGGAGAATGAGGAGACAAATGGTAAAGCTAAAAAATGGGAACAAGATCTAAACATAAAGATAAAGAAGGAAACATGGGAGAAGTTATGCTCAGGAACTATGAGAAATAAAATAAATACGAGGTTACGTATGATACAATATAACTGGATACACAGGCTATATATTGCACCTCAAAAGTTAAATAAATGGGACCCAACAGTATCTGACAGATGTTTTTGCTGTAAAAAGGAAATGGGAACAACAATTCATGCAATATGGACATGTGAGAAAGTGAAAAAATTTTGGGAAGATCTAAACCAGATATTAAATAAAATCACAAAAAGCAATATACCAAAAAACCCAGAGATCTTCCTCCTAAGTAACATAAAAAACAAAGAATTTGGACTTGATTTGGATGGTGCACAAAAAAAATTTGTTAGGATAGCCCTAGCTGTAGCAAAAAAATGTATTATGTCAACCTGGAAATTAGAAGATAACTTGAGAATACAACAATGCTATATAGAAATGCATAAATGTATTCCATTAGAAAAAATAACATATAATTTAAGAAATAACATTACAATATTTGAACAAATATGGGAGCCATACATGAAACATAATAGAGAAAACCTACCGGGGACATCTACCACCTAAAATGACAGAAGGAGAAGAGAATGAAAAGAACTGACTCAGTGGAATTTCTTGTTTGTTTTTATTGAGTGACAATATTGTTTGATGGGTTTAATGTATCTTATTTTCTGAACTTTAAATGAATGGGAGGGGAGGTAGGGAGGGAGGGAGGGGAGGGGGGGAGAAAACGACACTGTATATGTTCAAGAGGGAAAATGTATGTATCTTGATCAATGTGGTTTATAGTGTGAAAAATAAAAAAGAAAAAAAAAAGAAAAATAGGGATTTGTAGACTTTTAAAGTTATTCACAAGTATGGATATTGTTGTCATCCCGAGTTCCCCTAAAAATAACTTTTGCACCCTCAGGCCATCCCAAGGTTCTTCACAGCCAACAAATCTAAATAGGTCATATGCATTAAATGGTAGGCTATTGAGATGTGCAGAGCAACAAAGGGATTTAGGAGTTGTGGTAAATAGTACCCTCAAGGCTGATACTCAGGTAGATGGTATGGTGAAGAAGGCATTTGGAATGTTGGCCTTCATAAATCGGAGTATTGAATTCAAGAGTAGGGAGGTTATGATGAAATTGTACAAGGCATTGGTGAAGCCAAATTTGGAGTACTGTGCACAGTTTTGGTCACCAAATTATAGGAAAGATATAAACAAAATAGAGAGAGTGCAGAGAAGGTTCACGAGAATGTTGACAGGATTTCAAGGTTTGAGTTACAGGGAAAGGTTGTGCAGACTGGGGCTTTTTTCTCTGGAGCGTAGAAGATTGAGAGGGGACTTGAAAGAGGTGTTTAAGATTTTAAAAGGGACAGACAGAGTAAACGTGGATAGGCTTTTTCAATTAAGAGTGGGGGAGATTCAAACTAGAGGGCATGGTTTAAGATTGAAGGGGGAAAATTATAAGGGGAACATGAGGGGAAATTTCTTTACGCAAAGGGTGGTAGGAATGTAGAATGAGCTTCCGACAGACGTGGTCGAGACAGGATCATTGGTTACATTTAAGGAAAGACTGGATAGTTACATGGAGAGGAGAGGACTGGAGGGGTATGGACCGGGTGCTGGTCAGTGGGACTAGGAGGGGATTTGTTATGACATGGACTAGTAGGACCAAACTGGCCTGTTCTGTGCTGTAAGTGGTTATATGGTTATATGGACTTCTGAAATGTGGTTACTGTTGTCCTAAAGGAAGCACAACCATCCCAGCAAGGTCTCACGGGCTGTCGTGCAATAACCAAGCTGTTTTAATGATGTTAGTTGAGAGATTAATTATGGCCAGAGAATAATCGAGCAGCCATTCTCTTTTCCTTTTAAAATATTCTTATTGAGTTTAATAAACTAACCAATGTACATAATAATCCATTGAATGGTCTTGGCCATATCATATACATAATGTATATAAATTTTAAATCAAAAGCATAGCCATAAATTGTTAGTTAACTTAATCTTAACCAAAACATTAAATCTAAGGTTGAACTGAATTAACAATGGACACTTTCTCCATAATATATCAAAAATAATATTGAAAAGCTAAAGAAGAAACAATTCTCCAGTAAAGGGGGTGGGGAATAAAAAAGATGAATAAGCAATAAAACCTGAGACAGTAAAATACTTTCTTTTAAAATTAGTTATAAATAAAATTCCCTTATAAAAAAGGGAATTTATACTTCTTAGATATTAACTTTATCTTCTGTCGTACAATCAATGTTTACAATTTACAATGAAACTCGCGTTTATCTAATATCATTCTAATCAATAATCTAATAAATAGAGCAGCCACTTTTTTTTTGGCTATTGCTTCCTTAGGACTCTGTGAAGCAGTCAAGTTTAGTTGGTTTCATCTGTACTTCTCTCCTACTGAATACATAGGAAACATACATTTTTAAAAATGATTTCTGTCCATGGCCCTCCTTAAATGTGCTTTGACTCCTGGGGGAGGGGGGAGGGGGAAGGGAAGGCCTGCATGCCACTCATTGAGAATGCACTCCTAATCTCCTTCAAAATGGTGACATGTGGGACTTGAGAAAGCAGAGGGGCCTATTGGATGGCAACATCTCCAACAGGTTAGGACTCTCTCCGTTCCACACAGGGGCTTTGTTCTACTCTCTGAACTGGGAATGCCTGTGGGATATCAATGAGTGTTATGTCTCTGGAGTTACCTAGGAAGCTTATTAAATAACTTAGGTTCAAATAACAGAAGAGGTAGATCTGTGGAATTCTTTGCCACAGGAAGTAGTTGAGGCTGGTTCCTTGTCAATATTTAAGATTTGGAGCTTGTGGCTAAGGGATCAAGGGGTATGGGGAGAAGGCAGGAACCGGGTACTGATCAGCCATGATCATATTGAATGGCGGTGTAGACTTGAAGGGCCAAATGGCCTACTCCTGCACCTATTTTTCTTTGTTTCTATGTTTCTTCATTCCAGACTTGCACATCTTCACCCATGGTTTGCTTTACCACAGGCTCTACATTCAGAACCGTACGCGGGGCATTTGTTTTGGTCAGTGAAAGGGTGTTGTCTGCCGCACTTCCTGCAGGTCTTGGGGGTTTGCACTTTTCTGATTGTGTTCTTTATAGCATCAACCCTTCCTTCTTTTTGTGGGTAGGTCTGCATAGATAGGGATTTCATTTGCATCCTTGTGACTTTGAAGGCTCTGGCTGTTTCTATAGCTTTGGCCAGCTTCAAGCTAAGCTTCCCTATAAGAGACTTTAGCACTTCGGGATGGGCACTCCCCCATATTAGATGATCAACTAATCTTTCCTTTGTATCCTTAAATCTGCATTTTGCAGCAACAATTTTTAGTCTAGTGAGGAAGTTATCAACAGTTTCATCAGGCTCTTGCATTAAGCCTTGAAATTCGTAGCATTTAATTCTACGATTAGACCTGGGTTCAAGGTGAGAAACAAACTTTGCAAATACCTGCTCTGGATCATTTTTCTCCCCCTCTGTAAGCTCCCAGATATTAAATAAGTCAAGGCCTCGCTCCCCTGTCCAGAGAAGGATATAACTGACCTTCTGCTCTGCTGTTGCATTTTTAAAATAGCTTTTGAAAGTTAAATTGCACTCCTGCTGAAACTTTTAAAATCATTCTACAATGTTTTCAGCCTCCCCGTCCATCACTGTTGCTCCAGCCATTTTTTTCGGTAATGTTTTTTCTCTTCTTTCCCTTCATATTTCAGTGACTTACAATCAATTGTATGGCTTTATTCTTGTTCTCTTATACCGTTGCCACCATGTTATGTCTCTGAAGTTACTTGGGAGGCTTCTTAAATAACTTAGAGATGCAAGAGTCAAATAACAAAAGAGATTTAACTTACTGATGCCTTTCACCATCTCAGGAAACTGCTCACACACACACACACACACACACACACACACACACACACACACACACACACACACACACACACACACATACACACACACACACACACACACACACACACACACACACACAGTGGTGCACTACAGTTACTACAGTGAGATGGGTGTATTCTTACGTGTGTTTACAAAATAGTTCACATGATTCTGACTATATAACAGAGGCCCAAGGGGTCAATAAATGTATGGGGGTCAAAATGGGGTCAATAACACAGGAGGTGGGGTGGTGAGGTTGATTGAACCTTTGCGGTGGAAAGCAGGGGCTGATCAATGGAAAATAGCACCTATGGCAGTGGCAGCCAACCTTTCACAAGAGAAGGCCTTGGTGGCTGCCATGTTGTATTTGACCAGCCTTTGAATAAGTTGAGAGTGAACGGGAGGACAGGCAGAATGTAAAAGATAGATGAATGTAGCCCCGCTGCCCTTCCCCCAATCAAACACCAGGATTCCATGCCTGGGGGTCGATGAAGGATCAAGTATTCCATGAAGGTGTCGATGGTCTAAAAGGATTGGGGACCCCTGCTATATAACAATGAGTCATCCGCAAGTCCAGTCAAAGAGCAGTTGAGAGTGAACCACAAAGTCATGGAGTTATTGCAAGTGATTGCTTTCATCATAGAAAGAAATCATTCATCCCACCCTGTCTATGTCTATCAATACTAATCCCATGTGGCCATATTAATTCCACATTTTCTATGCCTTGCTCATACAAATATCTGCCTAGATGCTCTTAGATATTGATATTGTGCCTAGCTCTACGACTTCCACTACCTCATTCTGATGCCAACTATCAGGGTGCAGTGTTGTTGGAGCTCTGCTCCGGCACCTCTGTAAAAAAATGCAAAATGAGCAAGCGGGGAATTTTAACTAGTGGGGAATTTAACAGTGGCCACATATTAAATACAGGCAGGGTTGTCATCATGGTCCCACCCCACCCTGCTGTGCGCTATTCTGGGCGTACAACGAACCTATTTCTTCCACGACCAGAATGCTCATCCTCCTTCCTCATTCTACCGTTCGCTCTCAATTATATAATGCCAAATACATACCACGGCCTTCTTGTTGCCATTTATTCAGATGCATTGCCCACCCCTGCTTTAGGTGCCTTTTTGTGTAGATACGCCAGTGCCTCTCCCCCTTTACAGTTATCCTAAAGCCCCTCTAATAGATTTGTTCTGACGCCAACTCTGAATACCAGGGCTTTTACAGAAGTGGGTAGAGGCTGGTGGGGGCAAAAAATATCACTAATAACATTAGGACATTTGATCATTTTTGGTGAGCTCCGCCACCTAAAAAATGAGCACTGCATCCCTGCCAACTACCTTTTGTGTGAAAAAAAATCCCTCAAATCTTCTTTAATCTTCTCTCACTAACCATAAATCCATGCCCCCAGTTTAGAAATCCCCACCACTGGAAACAGGCTCTACCTACCATATCTATACCTCCATCACGTCACCCCTCTACCTCCTTTATTCCAGAGTCAATAGACCCAGGCGATCCAATCTTTTTTATAATTCAAGCCTTCCAATCTAGTCAATACCTCCCTAGCTTAATCCAATTTTTTCCTGTAGTACGGTGACCAGAACTACACACAATACACTATTTGTGGCCTAACTAATATTCTATTCAATTATAACATGCCAGCTCAAAACTTGTCCTCAATGCATAAGTGACAACAAGGAATGCTGAGTCCTTGAAACCCCAATCTTATTTGTGTAGAGTCTAATTCCCTCAGAATAATCATTTTAAATTTTCATAGCTTTTGCAGTCATAAAATAATTTTATTCCTAGTTCACATATGATATTTTATCTTCTGCTTCAATCAATTTGTTCATCCCATTAAGATGATTAAAAAGTTATAAAAATTAGATGTTTTTATTTCTTGCTTTATTGTCTGTCCAGTTTTTTTTCCACTTTTTTTCACTCAGCTGCCTTGAGAGTATGTTCAGAAGGACCGTGGAACAAAGATTTTTTTTATCTGCAAATTATAGAAAACATATTCCCAAGGCAGGACACCTTGACCAACTAAAGTTTATCGTTCAACTCTTGCTGCTCTCTTCTTTCCCAAATGACCTCAAGTGATAAATAATTCCTTTTCAGAATTAGAAATTAAGAAGTTTATCTGAAATCGATATGGACAAAATTACTGCTGCAAACACCAAAGGCTGTAAACTGTAATCAAATACTTCACTGGCCAATTAAAAAAAAGTGAAAGATAATTGGTGCTATATTTTTTCGGAGGGCTAAAATAACACCAACATTTTGCACACATTGAACAAAAACCTTTTATTCCCCCCCGTACAGGTTTGAGTTTACCACAGATCAAAGCTGAGAGCACAACAGCTGAAATACACAACTAAAGGAAATCTGAGCAAGTAGCTCTCTTGTCACAAAGGGACGAGTGATACCATTCAACCTTCTTGCAAAGTGATTTTATTTAAAATTCCAGTCCATCACTATGTTGTTCATTTCGAGAACTTCGATAAGAGATCCAAGACACTTTAACAGTACCTCTCCACGACAAACTAAAAACCGTTTCTATTCCACTTATTGTTTCAGTTGCAGATTAAATTCTGAAGTTTGTTCATGGACTTTCTATTTTGTTAAAACACAGCATCAGTGTAATACTTTTGCTTCTAGGTTACTTGATAGCGGACAGTCCTTTTCCTTCTACTCTCTCTCTTTCCCCCAAATCAAGCTTCATCGTGTACTTCCATTGGGTCAAATGGAACAAAGAATCTTTGTCTCACGTCTTGATGGTTGTTTTCCTATTGATCCGATTTGGTATTGATTACTGCAGAGTTTCGGTCTTATAACTAAAAGCATGTTTTTTCCCTTGTACACAATGCTTTCTCTCATTGTAGAATTGTACTATCTTTTCCAGCATCTGGAGAACTTTAAACCAATGGTTCCCGCAACCGTATACTTGGAACAGTGCATGTACCCTCACAAAATGCAAGGGGTACAATTATGAAACAATAGTGTGTTGTTTGGCATTACACTTTAGCTAAATAATGATTATTTTCTCACAGAGCAGTCTGTTCACTGCTAGTCATTCAAAACCTAACAAGTCACACTTTACAATAACTTGGAGTTTCAAATTTTATAGGACTCCTGTAAAATACCAGTGAGGAGGAAGTAAAAAACCTGTCTTGAATTGTTTCTCATTGTCCACCCAGCAATAGTGGGAACAATGCTCATAAAGAATTTGTTAACTAATCTGTGCGTCATTTGAACCAAGGACCCCTTATTCTGCTTAAACTCACTTGTGTGGGACCTGTTTTCCTTCCCAGAACATTAAAATTACTGAATAAATGTCTTCACTTTCGATTATTTAAATAAACACTTGCACCAAACTTCTCTCTCCCTCCCCTCCACTTGTTCTTTATTCCTCAGCCAATGAATCACATTGTGAACAGTTTTAAATAAACTTAGATTTATTAATTTAGTCTTTTATCTTATTTTAACAGTCCTTGTCATTTCCTATTGGTGTTATCCATTTATACTTTCTTGTTGTTGGAATAATCGCTAGACTGCACTGTTTTGTATGAAAATACATACACCTTTTTTTTATCAACTATAGAAATATTCAGGATGGACATTTCAAAAATCAGGCTTTTTCTTTATAGATTGTCGTTTGTTTGCTTTTGATATGTGATGGTACTGTATTAGTTGCTTGTTTCCAGTTGCCATGAGGTAGTGATGAGTTTTTAGGATAAATTGGTATTGAATTTAGGATTGTAGAGTCATAGATTTCTACAGCAGGGAAACAGGTCCTTCGCCCAACTTGTTCCTGCCTATCAAGCTTGTACTATTTTCTTGCTTTTGGTCCATATCCCTCCAAATCTTTCCAATCCATCTACTGTATAAATGTATTGATGGAGGGAGACAGGATGGTGAATAAGTCAAGCACTTGGCAGAGCATTAAGTAGGGATGTCATGTTACAATTGCACAAGACATTGGTGAGACCACACTTAGAGTATTGTGTGCAATTTTGGTCTCCCAGCTGTAGGAAAGGTGTAATTTAGCTGGAAAGGGTGCAGAAAAGATTCAGGGGGCTGTTACAGGGAGTGGTAGGCTTGATTATAAGGAGAGACTGGATTGGCTGGGACTTTTCTCCATGGATTGTGACAGGCTAAGAGGGAGGCATTATAGAGGTTTATAAAATCATGATGGGAAAGATAAAGGAAATAGTCATAACCTTTTTCCCAGGGTAGGTATACATTTACAGTGAGGGGGGGGAAGATTTAAAAGGAACAAGGGGAACCTTTTTCACATAGCAGGTGGTGGGTAAATGATGGAGGAAATGGTAGAAGAAGAGACAATTATAATGTTCAAAAGACATTTACATGGATTTGAAAGATGTGCAATCCAAAAATCTGCCATTCCCAGTCTTCGACATATCTGCTTTCATTGATCTCAAGTGCAGAGAATTCTAAATAGTCATAAAGACCCTGCAAATGACCCAGCCATTTGAAAACCAGCAATCCACCAAAGAGAAAAGTCTGAGCTTGGTAATCCTTTCTTCGTAATAAATGTTTTTAATGTAGACAATATCCTGGTAAATCTCCTCTGCACTTTCTCTAAAGCTTCCACCTGCTTCCAATAATGAGACAATGTACACAACATTCTTTGTGAGGTCAAACCAGAGTCTAATATTTTTCCAAAAATAGGCTTTATTCACAAAAAATTATTTACAAAAAAGAAAACCATTCAAAATCTTTTCACGCCCATAGTTTCAATCATATGTGTGCATTCCCCTCAATGTACATTGTTACATTTATTCTCTAAATACACCATTACCACCCTGGGACATCATGTCACTTCTCCTCCCTCTGTTATTTGAGGGATTTGCCCTCGGTCTCAGCTCCTCAATGTCTGTTAATGGGGGGACTGTAGGCTGTGGTCTTTGCTCACAGTGGTCTTGCGTTGGTGACACCCAAGCCTCTGTGCGTCCCTTAGCACGTATGCTGGGAGCCTGAAATGTGCCATTCCATCACTGACATTCCCCAGGTGCCAAAAGTGCAGCATGCTTTGGGCAAATCAAAGTGCGTCTTTCACTGAGTTGATGGGCTATCAGCAGTTCTCAATGCCTGACTCTGTGAAAAGCCTGTAGATCAGAGAGTCCTCTGTCACACTGCTGCTGGGAATGAACTATAACAAGCACCCTTGCATCATACTCCACACACTCTTAGTGAATGTGCATTCAGCAAAGAGGTGGGTGGCTCTATCCTCTCCACCACACTCATCTCAAGGACAACATGCGTCAAACTAGATGTTTTTGGATGTGGGAGGAAAATGGATAGAGGTGCAACATTATTTCATGGCTCTTGAACTCAATCCAACTCGTGTAAGGTCGCATACCCTATGCCTTCTTAACAACCCTGTTTGTTAACTTGTGCAAGCAATCTTCAGGGATGCATGAAGTCAAATAGGTCTTGCAAAAAGGAATTAGATATGCAATTAAGGGAAAATGTTATTTGCAGGCTGTGGGGAAAGAGGGGGAAATGGTGCTGATTGAGTAACTCAATGAGAAACCTTTGTGGAAGCGATGGGCCAAACAAGCTTCTCCTGTGCTCTTAATGATTCCATGATTCTCTGATTCTTTTGTGTCTTCAACAGCTAAGGCATTGAGAGAGAAGACTTCCTGGGACCTCTTTTTCACCGTTTTAAGGTTCTTTTAACATTATACTACAAGAAATCTAATGGCACTGCTAATATTCCACAGTGTGTTTTTCTTCCCAGGTTGGTTCTGCCCTGAAGGATAATTGAAAGTGCTGGAGTTTTATCGTGTGCTTGTAATTGACCTGTGACAACTAGTCATTAGGTGGGGGTTGGGGCTGGAGGAGAAAGGAGGGGCTCACTTCATTCCCTCACATTCATTGGTGATATGAATTGTCACCTCAGGCATTTACGGATCGTTTCCTTCAGACTAGCCTGAAATAAGGGCTGGTTTTGATCCACATGGCCATAAAATAAAGTAGTAGTGAATGGCTCGGTAGGTCTTAAACAGAGAGACGCTTTCAAAGCACCAGGCAGTAGGCCCCAATGATTCAGTAACCTTAATGTCCACATCTACCTTATAATGCCTTCTGGAATTTTTTTTTACATCTATTTTCAAATAGTTCAAAGGAAGATGGTTTAACTTTCTGTATTGTGCAAAGAAGACAAAAGACTTGGATTATTGTCATGTTTTTAACAAACTCAAGACATTCCATTGTGCTTTATACAGAGTGAAGTAAAACTTGACCTCCGACCTGTGCCCAGAGGGACCTGACTGCCTCTATTGGCTTTGGGTTGAGTTGTCTATGTTCTGCTGAAGAATCTATGTTCCAGTTTAGTCATTTAGTGGCAAACAGGCTCAATACATTAACTTCTTTAGAGTTTCCAACTACTTCCTTAGTACTTGATCAACAATTAGCATTTCATCATGAGTCAGATCAATGGCATATTACACCGACGATTGAGTTCGACCTGGAAAGTTTCTGCGTACTTGGGCTTGGATGAGGTTTAGATTGGTCAGATGGAGTTGGGTTTTAATCTTCTACTCAGCAAATCTCCCAATGGCTAGGTTCTGGTGCAGTTGGGGGGTGGGGGGGTGGGGTGAATCTGCCACACAGGTCCATTGATCCTGACCTTGAATGCTGCCTGTGTGGAGTTTGTATGTTCTCCTGATGACTGCATGGGTTTGCTCAGGGTACTCTATTTTTCTCCCAAATCTTAAAAAATGTGGAAGCATCTGGAGAGAAGTTGAGGGAACATAGAAACTTGAACAGTGCAGTACAGGCTCTTCGCCCCACAATGTTGTGCCAACTTATATTTAGCTACCAAAAAAAAAACCCTCCCTACCTCATAGCCCTCTATATTTCTTTCATTCGTGTGCTTGCCTAAGAGTCTCTTAATTGCCCTTATTTTTCCAGCCTCTGCCGCCACCCCTGGCAAAGCATTGCAGGCAATGTGTAAAAAAATATTGACCCCTGATGTCTCCCCTATACTTTGCTCCCTTTACTTCACATCAGGGAGAAAGTAAGATAAGTTACGGCAAGATAAGTGCAAAAGTGAGCATTTCATCGTCTGGATCTGGTCATCTCATTGCATGAAGCATGTAGATGCATTGGAGAGACTGCAGAGGAGATTTACCAGATGTTGCCTATATTGGAGACATGTCATTTGAAGCAAGGCTGACAGAGAGAAGGTTTTTCTCTTCGGAGCGACAAGGACGGGATATGACGGGAAAAGGACGATAGTTATAGGGGATTCAATGGTTAGGAGGACAGACAGAGGTTTATGTGGACGCGATAAGGAAAACCAGATGGTGGTTTGCCTCCCTGGTGCCAGGGTCCGGGATGTGACTATGTGCATTCAGAACATCCTAAAAGGGGAGGGTGAGGAGCCTGAGGTTGTGGTACATGTTGGTACCAATGATGTTGGAAGGAAGGAGGAAGTGGACCTGCGGAATGAATATAGGGAGTGGGTAGGAAGCTTAAAAGGAGGACCACTAAGGGGGTAATCTCTGGATTGCTTCCTGTGCCACGTGACAGTGAGGGCAGAAATAGAATTAGGTGGAGGTTAAATGCGTGGCTACAGGGGTGGAGTAAGAGACAGGGTTTCAAGTTCTTGGATCACTGGGACCTTTTTTGGGGAAGATGGGACCTATATCGTAATGATTGGTTACATCTTAATCCCAGAAGGACCAATTTCCTGGCAGGGGCATTTGCTAGGGCTGTCAGGGGGTGGTGGTGGTTTAAACTAGTATGGTTGGGGACATGGTTTCAAGTTAGGCAGGACAGCAGGGAGAGGGTTTGTAGGCTTAGGAAAGAGACAAGTTTGAATACTTTGAGGGAGGAAAAGCGGGAATTAGTAAAAATATGTTGTAGTGACAATTGTGAGAATGGTAGAGAGGAGGATAGGCAGAAGGTAATTTGTAGGAGATCCCTGAGATGTATTTATTTTAATGCGAGGAGCGTAGTAAGGAAGCTGGATGAGCTAAAGGTATGGATTGACATGTGGCATTATGATGTTGTGGCCATTAGCGAGACGTGGTTGAAGGGAGGTTGTGACTGGCAGTTGAATGTTCCAGGATTTCGCTGCTTTAGATGTGACAGAGTTAGTGGATTAAGAGGGGGAGGTGTGGCATTACTTGTCAGGGAGGATATTACAACAGTGCTGAGGCTAGGTAGACTGGAGGGCTCATCGAGGCAGGCAGTGTGGGTAGAGCTGAAAAATAAGAAGGGTGAGGTTTCTATTATGGGGGTATATTATAGGCCTTCAAATGGGGAAAGGGAACTAGAACAGCAAATGTGCAAGGAAATAGGTGAGATGTACAGGAGAAATAGGGTGGTGTTGGTTGGGAATTTCAATTTTCCAAACATAGATTGGGAAACGCAGTCAGTAAAAGGGCAGGATGCATTGTGTTCAGGATTGCTTTTTGCAGCAATATGTTGAGACGTGAACCAGAGGGGGAGTGGTTTTAGATCTGTTGTTTGGGAATGCAATGGGGCAGGTGACGGAGGTATGCGTTGGAGAGAAGTTGAGATTCAGTGATCATGGGTCCATTAGCTTTAGCTTAATGATGGAAAAGGATAGGTCGGGTCTGAGGTTGAAGGTCTTCGAGTGGGGGAAGGCCAGATTTGGAGAAATGAGAAGGGATTTGCAGAGAGTTGTGTGGGCTGATCTTTTTGCCAGAAAGGATGTAGAGGAAATTTGGGGGGCATTTAAGGGTGAGATTTTGAGAGTACAGGATCTTTACGTTCCAGTCAGGCTGAAGGGGAAGACTAAAGGTTTGAGGGAGCCGTGGTTTTCTGGTGAAATTAAGAAGTTGGTTCAGGACAAGAGGAAGGCCTATACCAAATATAAAAAACAACGGATTGAGGAGATGTGTCATCGTTAATTAGATTGCAGGAAGAACCTTAAGAGGGAAATTAGAAAGGCAAAAAGAAGGTATGAGGAGTCCATAGCTAATAAGGCGAAGGTGAATCCCAATGGTTTTGACAGATATGTATACAGTAAAAGGAAGGTTAAGGATAGAATAGGTCCACTGGATGATGGGACCGGTGAACTATGTCAGGAATCATATAAGATGGGAGAAATATTGAACAATTTTTTCTCGTCCTTATTCACGAGGGAAAGGGACATTGGGCTATATGGGATAAGAGAGGCAAAGGGCTTAGTTATGGAAAGGATAGGGATTAGTAAAATGAGAGTTTTGGATCTTCTAGGGTCAATTAAGGTGGATAAGTCTCCTGGTCCTGATGGGATTTTTCCCAGGACTTTAAGGAAGGTCAGGGAACAAATAGCGGGGACACTGACAGTGATTTTTCAAAGATCACTGGAGGAGGAGGAGGTGGTACCACAAGATTGGAGGGTTGCAAATGTTATTCCATTGTTCAAAAAAGGCAGTTGGTGTTGGCCAAGTAATTATCGGCCAGTAAGTTTGACTTCGGTGGTGGGGAAGGTTATGGAGGGTATTCTTCGAGATAGTATATAGGCATATCTGGATAGGCAGGGATTGATTAGGGGCACCCAGCATGGGTTTGTAAAAGGAAAGTCATGTTTGACGAACCTTGTTGAATTTTTTGAGGAAGTGACAAAAAAAAGTGGATGAAGGTAGAGCTGTGGATGTGATCTATTTGGATTTCAGTAAGGCTTTTGTTAAGGTTCCGCATGGAAGGTTAATAAGGAAGGTTCAGTCATTAGGAATTAGTTGAGAGATTGTGACATGGGTTCAAAGGTGGCTGGGAGATAGACAGCAGAGAGTCATGGTGGACAAGCGGGGTGCCTCAGGGATCGGTGCTGGGTCCCTTGTTGTTTATCATTTATATTAATGATTTAGAGAAGGGTGTGGTTAACTGGGTAAGCAAATATGCGGATGATACGAAAATAGGGGGAGTGGTGGATAGTGAGATAGATTTTCTTGGATTACAGAAAAATTTGGTTTGTTTGGAAGAGTGGGCTGAAAGATGCCAGATGGAATTCAATGTAAAAAAGTGTGAGGTGTTGCATTTTGGCAAAAATAACCAGAATAGAACATATACAGTTAAGGGGAGGGCATTGAGGCACACAGAGGAGCAAAGGGCCCTGGGGGTTATGGTACAGAGTTCACTGAAGGTGGATTCCCATGTAGACAGGGTGGTTAAGAAGGCATATGGTATGCTGGCTTTCATAAATCATAGTATAGAGTATAGGAGCTGGGAGGTGATGCTGCAGCTGTTTAAGGCATTGGTGAGCCAGGATTGGAGTACTTAGCTCAGTTCTGGTCTCCAAATTATAGAAAGGATATAGATAAGGTGGAGAGGGTGCAGAGAAGGTTTACAAGGATGTTGCCTGGCTTACAGCATCTGGATTATAGGGAGAGATTAAGGAGACTAGGACTTTATTCATTGGAACATAGATGACTGAAAGGGGATTTGATAGAGGTATTTAAAATTAGATAGACTAGACATAAACAGACTCTTTCCCCTGAGGGCAGGGGAGGTTGGAACAAGAGGCCATGAGTTAAGGGTAAGGGGACAACACTTTAAGAGAAATATTAGAGGTGGGTTTTTCACAGCGAGTGGTGGCAGAATAGAATGAACTTCCGAATGAGATAGTTGCGTCAGGGTCCCTTCTGTCATTTAAGAGAAGGTTGGATGTGAACATGGAGGTGGGGGGGTGGGGGGGGGTGGGGTTGGAGGGTTATTGGCGGTGAGCGGGAGGTTTGAGCTAGTGGAGTTGTTCTAGTGATCCGGTGCGGACTCCAAAGGCCGACATGGCCAGTTTCCGCTCTGTAAGTGGTTACATGATTGAACAGATGTACATAAAATTATGAGGGGCTTAGATAGGGTGGACAGTGAGTCTCTTTTTCCTGGTCGACAATAGCAAATACCAGAGGACATCGGTTTAAGGTGATTGGAGGAAAGTTTACGGGAGATGACAGAGGTAAGTATTTTTCTCACAAAGCAATAGGTGCCTGGAATGAATTGCCAGAGATGGTGGTGGGGGCTGGTACAACGGGGGCATTCAAAAGACTATTAGATATACACATCTATGTAAGAAAAATAGAGGATTATGGATGAAAGTTAGGGAAGTATTAGATTGTTGGGGTGTAGGTTTACATGGGTCAGCACCTCATTGAAGGTCGAAGGGCTTGTAATGCTCTATGTTCTATGGTCAACATGGACTTTATGGGCTAAAGGGCTTGATTCAGTGTGGTATTTTCTCTAGAGAATACTCTCTGATGTTGAAATGCAGCATCAATTTTTTATTTTAATATGGTTTTATTTTAACATTCTGAGGACTTAAATTCATTTAAATATCATTGACTTGGGAAGTCTGTTTGCCATTTTATTGCCAAAGTTGAAATTCTTGACCTGATGTCAAGCATGCTTGGGTTTTGTAAACCTTTTTAAGTCCAGGCGGAGTTTTCTCACCCAGCACAGTGGAGTTACCTGTAGATGCATTTGGCTCACAAACTCAGGTTTGCCCAAAATTGGTAAGGCAGGATTAGCTGGTTTAAGTACTGAGATAAAACAAAATAATTAAAAACAGATTTTCTTTTCAATGTCTCGTCTCAAATTAAGACACTAAACTGGTATCAATAACTGACTTGGCACGCAAACAATCATTGTTACCTGTGACCACAGTGATAATGTCAAAAAAGGTAGTTATTGTCATTAAAATGATATTAAGAAACTTTGTAAATTGTCACTTTGCCTGAGCAATATGCACCCATAATTTAACAATACTAAGATGGGTAACATCTCCAAGCACAGAGAAAATAGCTATTTAGGCAATAGGTTTCTGAAGGACTGAAGTGTCTTTTTAATCTAGGAAAAATGGAAATGTCAAAATGCTCAGCAGGTCAAACAGCACCTGTGATGAAAATAGAAAAGGACTAATATTTTGTATTTCACGTTAACTTGACTTCTGGTGACAAGTCGCTGGCTTGAATGCTGAATCCAGGGGTGGTGCCTGACCTGCTGAGCATTCCCAGCATTTACAGATGGTCTTTATGTCTCTCTAAAGCATTAGTTGTGGAGAGAATGTAACAAATCTTAAAATTAACAAATATGAAGAAAGGAGTCTATAATGATAACTATAATATGTTTATTTTCATACATATTGTACAATGTACATATGGACCAAAATTCTTGCTGCAGCCAAGCAGGTACTTCATAAAAAAGATTACAATTATAAATGGAAATTGAATTACAAAGACGATCACTGCAAAAGATAGGTAGATAATATTAAAATTTATCAAAGTGGAAGAAAAACAAGTGAATTTGTTATAGTCAATGCAGAAAAATATGGGTGAAAGGTTATTCACAATCTTGGCAAGAATAGAACAACATGAGAAATCAAAAAAGCTGCAGAAGCTAGAAATCCAAAATAAAAGCAGCAAGTCAGGCCACATCTGTGGGAAAAGAAACAGCTAATGTGTCAGATTGAAGATCCTTTGTCGCAATGTCAGTTTGATGAAGGGTCTTCAACATACTGCAGCCAAAGTAGTACTTCATTAAAAAAAGACTACAATTATAAATGGACATTGAATTAAAATGAAACAATAAACTCTGTTTCCTGTTGATGTAGCCCAACCTTCTGAGAGAAGGTTGAAACATTGGCATACAATGAGGCTTGAATTCATTGGTTTTTGATATGGGGGAATTAAATCTGCAAAGACAGCCAGTAATTGTGAAGGCAAATAATATGTCGGCCCTAATTGCAAAATGGTTGTACAAAAGGAGGACAGACTAATTGATACTGTGCAGATATTGGATTGAGAAATCATTTGCAATACTGTCTACAGTGTTATGATCCATGTCTAAATAAGGACTTATCTGCCTTTGAGCCAATAAAACTTGGACTCGCTATATTGATTCATGATCTAGGAGGACTGTGCTGTAAGGAGATGCTGAGTTCACAGGACCTATATTGAATGCTTAGAAGAAAAAGAGATGGAATAAAAAATTCTGCGTGGAATTATCAGACTGGAAAGCCAAGAAAGCCTAGATAATTCTCTCTAGTGAGAGAATTATATAAGAAAGGTTTTTATTTTGATGGTGGTATGTCATTAGAATTGACCATCCAGAGAGATGAGTATCCAGAGGGATGAAGACTGACATTGCTAGACCTTTGGGGACTAAAGAAGCCAAGGAATGTAAGGATCATCTGGAAAGAGGGATGAGATACAGTTTAACTGAATGACGGAGCAGGCTTGAGGCCTTTTCCTCTTCTAATGTTCTTTTAGCACCTTACAATTTTATAACATTCATATTATTAATAATAACTAAAAGAAAAAATACAACGGATTTGGAAATCTAACAATTGTTTCAAATATAAGGAAATTAATTAGGCTGGAAGCTTTTAAGATATCAAGTAGAATACAGTAGAATTCCAAAAATCCAGACTGCTTGAGGATTGGGCCGTTCCGGATTTTTGGATTTTCCGGATTCTTGGGCAATACTTCAAATTTAAGGAGGAATAAAGAAGAAATGAACAGGTAAATTTTTGATTGTTTATTCAATAGCAAATGCATCAAGCTTAATTTTTTAAAAGCATGACTTTTAAAGAAAAATAAAGTCAACACTTGACAAGAAACGTGGTTATTGTTGCCGCTGTGCATCTATGGCACTTATACATGCTTTCACACATGCACACAAAGACCTGCTAAATGAATGAGTTCCATAACCTGAGTCTGACAATAAGCCAAATTTGTATGTAAATAAGTGGAACAGGTACTTATGGTTCTTATTTAGCGTTCATGAAGTAACATTATCCGCATTAGGCGCACGCGCAAATTGGGGAATAGCCCATTCGTAAGTTTGAGTTGTTCGTAATCCAGACGTTCGTAACCCAGGGATTGCCTGTAGTGAAGTTGTTTCCATTGATGGGGGAGATGAGAACTAGGGAACATAGCCTCAGGAGCCAGATTTAGGATGGAAGTGAGGAGGAACTGCTTTTCCAAAAGGGTGGTGAATCTATGGAATCCAAGTAGTGGAGGCTACCTCAGTAAAAATATTTAAGGCAAAGTTGGATAGATTTTTACTTAGTAGGGGAATTAAGGGATAAGAGGAAAAGGCAGGTAGATGGAGATGAGCCTATATCATCAGATTAGCCATGATCGCATTGAATGGTGGAGCAGGAACGACCGGCTGAATGACCTAGTCCTGCTCCTATTTCTTGTGTATATTCTTCTATTTGCAACAAAATAATTTGCAGGGAAACATGGAAAGGGCAGAGGAAAGGGTTAGAATGGGTTTTCAAGGAGCTGGTTTCTTATCTCGTTACAATTATATACTATAGGCTCCTATATAATGTTGGCACCAACTTACAAACATAAATGTAGGCATGCAGTTTATTTGTAAATGGGTATGTCATTGGGCAGTCTAGCATCTGCTCCATGATGGCACATCAGTCATCCCATTAACTCCTGACCTGTCACTGCATTTCCCACATCCTCTATTGGTAACAGGTTGATTTATAGGACTAGATGTTACAATCCCCGAAGTGTGAAAGGGGCTTTATAAACACGCCTCTTTTTCTATTAAAAATCTCACAGATAAGCTCTCAAATCATTCTGATCAGTAGCTCATCAAGAACTAGATATATTGTCAGTCCAGGCACAGTTAAGGGGCCCCATTGGAAAGGTACGCCCTGGATGGGATGAATTTAACTGAATTGTGTGATGAGGTTAGACTCTTCAGCATCTATTTGTTGGAATTGGTGTTCTTAACACAAGAATTTAGGGCTCTTGACATGGCCCCTGTCAATACTCCAATAATACTGACTTAAGGCTTTGTGGTGTCTGGAGGAATTATATTTTATAAAAAACTAAAGGCACCAATTATTCATTTTAAAACTCTGCTACATTGTTGATGATATCATGGAAAAAGGCTCCAGCCTGAAGCATTGGTTATATATCTTTATCTTTGCTATATAAAGTACACTGTTTGACCAACTGAGTTTCTCCAGCGTTGACTTTTTCTGGCTCTCCCATCCCACAGGATGATGATGGTTCCTTTCAGTCAGCTTGTGGGGTTTGATATGAGGATACCCCACTCCTCAGAAGGGAACAGCGTGTGTGTGAATGGATTTAGGTGAGCAGGGGTTTGCACAGGCCTAGACCCACCCTCTCAACATCCCCTCCCAGATCCAGTGGCATGGTGAGGTCCAAAATGGCTGGAGGAAGTTCTGTTGAAGTGAATGGATAGCCCAAGGCTTCGAATCAAGGGATGCCCTTCCTGTGCTTCTCAGCACGTGTATGTTGGATGAACGTTGACCCTATGAGAGGGTTCGTCTGCCCTTTGACAGGTTTTTCATCCTGCAGGTTGTCTAGCCACCCACAGCACCAGGTAAGCCTGGTGAGGGAGCCAGTTTAGTTGCCCACCACCCAACCATGTGACAGGTAGTACTGGTTACATGGTACCAGTAGCACTCAGATGAATGACCTGATCTTGAGTTTTTACCATATTATTGTATACAGCTTGACAATTCCTTTGCGTGAGAACATGAAAATGCAAAATATTTGTCAGGTCTTAATTGAATGTGCATTATTATATAGATTGATGGAAAACAGCAAGAGCCACAAAATAAACTGAAGCTGAATCCCAATTATAAGCTCCAAAAATATTTCTAATTTACTTCTGATGTTGACTGTCGGAGCAGAATTCTGGCACTTCTCCTGATAGCGATTGCAAACAAGAGGTGCCACTCAAATCAAGTAAAGAAAATTAAGGGTGAGCTGATCACAAATTCCCTCACTCAACCTCAGCTCCTCCTGTGCTTTCATGCCAGGGTTGCTGCCAGAGTCCCTCAGCCTTGACTGAGCCACTGACAGTAACGCGACCTTCACTTGTCTTGTTTGATTGCAACTCCTTCGTGAACTGTGAAACTGGAGAAAGTTCAAAAAGTTTTTGCTTTGATGCAGGGAGGAAATCTAAAATTCTTCATCTAGGACGGTAATGTCATCTATTCATTAAAACATTCCAGGAAGCAGGGGAGGAACTGATGATAAACTTGATCCTGGGATTTCAGTCCAGTGTCAATATAACGCAGCCGCAGAGATGATTGGGTTTGCTGATGCATTGGTTTGCAAAGGAATTTTTCTGCAATTGATTGAAACATTCTCCCTGGTCAAAGACTTAAATCTAGTTTGAGTAAAATGGAGTGTAAAAGGCTCACAGGAAGTCTAGTGGGGAATGGAATGAAAATGGAAAAAACAATAAGGGACACCTGACAGCTGTGGCAGGGCCTAAATGTGTCACAAAACCAAATTCAGTAAAGTAGCAGATGGAAAAGCTTCTCTCCCAGAGGATTTGACAACAGTATCAGTAAAGAACCATCTCTCTGCACCCTCATGTCCCCTGATGATCCCATCCTGTCAGGATTGGGGGATGATGTGCGTACTGCCTTCAGGAAAGTGAATCTGAGGAAAGAATCTGGCCTAGGTGGAGTACCTGGCTGAGTATTAAAGATCTGTGCTGACCAACTTACCAAGATATTCACTGATATCTTCAATATTTCATTCCAGTAGGCGTCAGTCATACCGGTACCCAAGAAGAGTATAGTAACTAACCTGCCTTAACAGCTATCGACCAGTAGTGTTTTGAAAGGCCGGTGATGAAGCAGATCAACTCCTGTCTGAGTGGTGACATAGATCCATTCCATTTTGCCTATTGCAGAAACAGGTCTGCGGCGGATGCCACCTCACTGGCTCTACGTAAGGAACACCTGGATAGCAAAGATGCTCTTTATCGACTACAGTTCGGCATTTAACACCAGCATCCCCTCAAAACTGATCAGCAAACTCCAATACCTGGGATTTAACACCCCACTCTGTAATTGGATCATTGATTTCCTAAGCCTCAGTCCACAATCAGTGACGATTGGTGAGAACCCCTCCTCCACAATATCTATGAATACTGGAGAACCCCAGCTTGACTTGCTTGACAAGTACGACTGTGTGGTTCAGTACGACAATAACATCATCTACAAATTTGCCAAATGATGCCACCATCGTGAGTTGAAGAAAGGAAAGGGATAATTCAGCATATAGGATGGAGATTGAAAACTTGGCTGAGTGGTGCACCAACAATAATCTTGCACTCAAGGTCACCAAACTAAGGAGCTGATTGTTGACTTGAGGAGAGGTATACAATCACTGGGGGCCAGAAGTGGAGAGGGTGAGCAAATTTAGGGTCTTTGGAGTCACTATCTCAGAGAATCTTTCCTGGTACCAACACACCAATGGTATTATGAAAAAAGCACTTCAGGTACGACACCAGAAACCCTGTTAAATTTCTTCAGAGGTGTGGTGGAAAGTGTGCTGACTGGTTGCATCATGGTCTGGTAGGAGAACACTAAATACCCCTGAGCATAAAGTCCTGCACAAAGTAGCGGACACAGAGCAGGACATCACAGGCAAAACTTTCCCCACTATTGGGTACATCTACAGCAATGATCATCACAGCACCCATCTCTGTTCCCACTGCTGCCATCAGGAAAGTGGTATCATTGCCACAAGACTCACACCACCTGGTTCGGGAACAGCAGCTCCCCCTCCACCATCAGACTCCTCAACGACAAGCTCAATCAGAGACTCATTCAAGGACTCTTGTGCACTTCAATCATTTTCTTTTATTCTCTCTGTATTGCACAGTCAGTTTGTTTACATTCATTAATTGTTTACCATTCTTTATTTGAGTACATGTATACTCTGTGTACAGTTTTTTTTGCACTACAAATTAGTGGTAATTCTGATGTGCTCACAGAATAAAGGAATCTCAAGGTTGCATGTGAAGTCATGTATGCATCCTGACAATAAATCTGAAATCTGAATACAGTGGTCTGCAATTTCAGTAAAAACACAATGCTGGAGAAACTCAGCAGGTCAAAAAGTGTACGTTATATAGCAAAGATAAAGATACAAAACCAACGTTTTGACCTGCTGAGTTTCTCCAGCGTTGTGCTTTCACTTCAACCAAGTGTTTTACTTCGGCCTGTAATCTTTAAATCTCTTCCCACAAACTTTGGGCTTGGAAACATGGGCTACCCACATATTTGTCGAGCAACCCTTAAAGATCCAAACCAAAGCCCATGCCATCAGGTGTTACTGGGCAGAGCCATCGCGGTCCGATGCTTGGATAGTGAGCAACCCTTAAAGATCCAAACCAAAGCCCATGCCATCAGGTGTTACTGGGCAGAGGCGTCGCGGTCCGATGCTTGGATAGTGATCAGGTATATCTGAATGAAAGAGGGCAATGATATCACTGGAATGTGGACTCAGTGGGACTTTGCGAGAAGGCCCCAATTAAAATAATAAAACCCGCGTGATTGTGGCTTGGGCTCCAAGTTGGGATCTCCTTAAACAAACAACTCAATTGAAGTATAGTTTTTCTGACTTTGCTCAATAACAGACGCATCTTGAAATAAGCTCAAAGTCTGCCAGACAAAGTTGCAATCATGAGTACAAATTCACTCGATGGCAACGTGCTCTGTAACATCCAGAGAAGTGCAATTTGACCTGGAAATCATTGCAATTGCATTCCATTCCAGAAATAATATGTAGTGTTGAGAAAACATTGCACATTTCCAGCTCTCTCTCTTCATGCTGTATTACATTGTGCTCCATTGGAGTTAAATTACCTGTCCAGTGGACCTGAAGCACACTGTTGAGTTGTACCATTTACATTGTTGGCACCATTGGGGCATGAATTTGGCAGAGAACATGGGTTGGAACAGGCTAGAATTTTTTGCCCTTCTTTTAGTATTAACAGCAAGACTAGATACTATCAGATTAGTCATTTCATTAAAAATGCCACTAATGAATGTAAATGGCTGCTCTACATTTCATCTTCACCTTGTCATTGGGGAGAGGAAAAACAAATCACTATATAACTGTTTACGGCACGGAAACAGGCCATGTCGGTCCTTCGAGCCGGTTGCTTGGTTGCAACAATGCTGGATAGTAAATGAACCTTTCAGAAGATCACCTCATGAAAACTCAAAGTTCTCAGATCAAATTCCTTAGACAATCATTAATTAACAAGTTAAAAGAAGTTGCACTTTGGAAAAGTGAAGGAAGAAATTGAAGTTCATTCACCAGATCCCAACCAGGTACTACTTGAGTCTTATCTCCCGGATTGGTCTTTGTCTATTCTACTGTGGAATGTTTGCTTTGCACATAGTTAAAAAAAGATTTTAGGCATACAGCTCGGTAATGGGCCACTCCAGCCCATGAGCCTGTGCCACCCAATTAACCTGCAACCCCCTCCATACATTTTGAAGGCTGGGAGGAAGCCAGAGCACCTGGAGGAAACCCACACAGACACGGGGAAAACACAGACAGCGGCGGGGTTACAACCAGGGTCTCTGGTGCTGTAACAGTGTTTCTTTATCCACCACGCGAAACGCGATGCTAACTGTGCTACCAGAGGCTGTTGTGTCAATTGATGAGGCTTTTTATGAAAGAATGAAATCCAATGGGTTGCATGCCTGAGGAATTTTCTTTATTACATATGGAAACTTCAGAAACTCTAAGGAGGAAAGTGATAAAGCAAACAGACTCTGTGGTTCCTGCTTCTCAGTTTACATCTGATTCTAGATGTTGAGGCAATCTCCATCAATGCTATGGGATTATGGGATGATCTCCCCTGTGGTTAGAACAATAAAATAGCATTGTATTGGAATAATCTATGTTCATTGCTTTTACAAATTCTTGCTTGTTGTTCCCTTAGGAGATGCAAAGGATTTTGCTTCAATCCTGACTATTATTTGCTCACAATACTCAAGCTGTTTGCATTGCCTAACCATCTCTAAGGCTGCCATTAACTGTGAGCTCTTAATGAGCCAACACTTCTCGGTGATATACCCTATCTTTTTGGAAATGTTGTCGCCCCTCCTTTACATCCCCGAGCTTACCACTTAGAAAACTAGTGACCAATAAGGGTTTAGATTAGTTAAATAGCATAAACTAAAGGCAAGATAAGTAGCCAAAGGATTTAAAAAAACATGATTAATAACAGAATTGGAAAGGAGATGTGGTGAAATTTACCTATCCAGTGATGAAGTATGACCTCATATATAAGACCCAAAAAGTTGAGAGGAATTAGAGGACCATAACTAGAGGACATGGGTTAGATGATTAAGGTGAGATATATAGGGGAACAATGGGGAACACTCAGAGAATGGTGAAAGTTGGAACGAGCTGCCAGCTGAGGTGTTGGGTATGCACTTGATTTTGACATCTAAGAAAAATATGGATAGATAGCTGGATGGGAGGGGTATGGAGGGCTATGGTCTGGGTACAGATCAATGGCACTGGGCAAAATAATAGTGAGGCATGGACCAGGTGGGCTGAAGGGGCTGTTTCTGTGCTGTAGTGTTCTACGATGGTTGTCTGAAGAGGATCCCTTCCACCCTGCACACAGCATCTTTTAGCTGTTCCTAATCGGGAAAGAATTACAGGAATATCAGAGCCAGTACCACCAGCCTGAGGAACATCTTCTTCCCATGGGCAGTGAGATTGCTGAACGACCAAAGGAACTGCTCACACTAACCATCATATTCGTGAAATAATAGTTACTTATTTATTTGTATAGATGAATACTTGTCCAGCATATGTTTTGTTTGTCTTGTCTGTCTGTATGTGTGCTATATCTGATGGTACGTCTGTGTGTTTTGCACCGAGAACCGGAGAATGCTGTTTCATCAGATTGTACTTGTATAATCAGATGACAATAAACTTGATATTCAGTAAAAGGTGTTAAAAATTAATTGATTGTAAAACATGGAAGGAAATGCACTGCAGGGCTAGAAAGAGAACAGTACTGGGAGTTGTTGGATAACTTTCAAAACCCCAGCACTACAGATAAAATGTTACTAGAGTTTGCGGGTAAAATCAAAATTAAACAAAACTCACTTTGATAGCCATTTATTCACATTTAGGAATGCTTTATATCAAGAGCACACTTCACTCAATCCTTAGCTGTTCCTTTAATTCAAATCACACAGATCGGTTAACAATTAATTCATCCATACTCAGCTTCAGCCCGCCCCTGGCTTAACCTCAAAGTCCTCTTCCAGCCAACCTCAGATCCTTAAAAGAACCCATTCCCGCCAGAATCTCAGTGAATCGGCCTTCTGCCGAGAGAGAGGGGGGAATTTGGTGCCAGCATGTTCAGTATCTGTCATCACTTGCACTCATTTCTACTTGCATAACTGTATAAAGGTTTATCAATGTGCTACAATATCCTGGTTCATAACGATCTCAACTGGACTTCATAAGAATTTTATCATGGGACTTGCATAGGTACATGAATCTCATTAAAATGATGTTTGTTAAGTACACAATCTACATATTCAAATGGATGAATGAAAATTCAAATTGCACTGGACACTGAGGGTTTAGTTTTGTGTGGTGTTTGGCATGGAAATGTGGTTCAACAACATTTAAAAATATGAAACAAAAGGACCAACCAAAGAATAGGACAAGAACTCAGTGACAAACTAGAAATGACAAACTGCCAAGAAAGTTGAATTTTTAGTTCCGTTCAGTGACATACCATTTTATGTTATACACTGACTTCCCAAATCAACATCGATTGGCGTTTACTGCAGTACAACCACATCCTTTGTGAAATAATATTTGAGAGCGGTTTAGTGTTTCAAAATTAGCTTCAGCTGGGTAAATGACCAAAATATCCTCTTGATGGCTATATGAAATAGAACTTAGCATTTGGACAGGAAGGTCTCTCCACTGGTGGGAAAAAAAATGCGCTTTGGGTGAGAAAAACTCAGTTCAGCCTGTGAACAAATCCAAGAGGCTTGGGAATTGCCAGTTTTATTTTCCAGTCTTTCCTGGATTCTCTCATTTCAGTCTCCTCCATTCTAATGAAGCTCAAGGGAAGTAACTCATCCTTTTATTTCAGCCATTTCTAGCCGGCTAACCTCTCCCTCTGTTGCAGAGCACCGTTTTTTTCATCTCTTTTGTGTTCCATTCCAGCAGAAACATTCCCTTTTATCCTTTCCCCATTTCCCAACTTCTCTACTTGCTTTTAAGCTCTTATAATCTCTGACCTACTTCTGATGAAAGCTTATTGAGTCGATTTGTAACCTTTTGTTTCTCTCTGCACAAACAGTTTTGTTTTGAGATTTCCAACAACTGCAGTATTGAATTCTCTATTGCCTTATTTAAGCCTGATAGTGCAAGAAATTCTCTGGTTTAAACTGATCTTCAGAAAAATGATTTGTGTGAAAGCTTGTCATTGGAAAACACAGGAAGCTAAGCCACATGATCTATATTGTTAACTGATCTCAGCAGCGTGAAGTTGAGTTTACAGTTGAATATAATTCGGATTATTTTCTGAAGTGGAGGTTATGTCCCTGAATATCATTGATTTTGGCCAATGGCTAATAAACATTGCACACTGAGGCATGCAAAGGGAATTAACACAAAAATGTACAACAATTAAATCCTGAAACAATTAGAAGGTCATTCAGTCTTTGTATTGGTCACTATACTCCACCTCCTTCCCCCAATCCGAGACTGTGGCCTCTGTATAATCATCTCCTCTGAAAGACAAGGATTTTCAAAGTTCAGCACATTTGCAGTAGTAGTGGTTTAGATCTTGCTTGTTGGTGGTGAGAGGAGCCCTCCTGGTCAGACCCTTCCTATACAATGAAATTACTGCTACCAATGCCTTTGATGTGACTAAGATGGGGAGGAGATAGTCTTATGCCTTTGTGGATTTGCCAAGAGGGTTTGAAGAAGGACATCAGGGTCCTTGTCACTGTTCATGCCAAGCAGCTGCACCATGGAAGTCAGATAACTGTTCCCAGGGTCACACTCAGACACAGACATCAAGTACTGCTTTCAACTTGATGAAGGATGTTCTTTGGTCAGCCTGAGCTTGCTGGCTTTCCAGCACAGTGACATGTCTGTAAGGAATGCTGCTGGCTGGCACATTCCAGATTGTAGGAGTATGTGCTGAGGGATGCACTAAAGCTCAGGGCAACCAATGCAGGTTCTGTGGAAAAGGGCCACGGACAAGAGTTCTATCACTACTGGATACGAGAGGGTGAGATTGATGGGGAAGCCCCGCAAACAACAAAGGTTGTATCACCCCAGGGAGCCACATGAGTAGGGGTTGTGCTATGTACCAAAAAGCCATGTACAGGCCTAAATGTCTAGGGTGAATGACCCCAAGAATGTAAAGAGATTTTGCACTGTTTCTTTTGTGTGTGCGTGTGAATGAATTTTTTTTTTCAAATAAAAATAATAATTTTAGATTTCTGACGATTCTAGAATAGGACTTGAAACTATCCCTTGAATATTTGCATTCAGAGTCAAGTCTGAGGCCCAAGTAAGCCAGGATGTTGCTTGGGCTAGAAAATATCGTAGATATTCGTGTATAATGTGAAAAGTTTTGTACCGAAATTTGAGCTCAAAGTAGGGGGGTCACGTTATGCACGAGGTTATTATTTTAACAATTTTTTTCTACCAGGTTTAATGATAGGTAAGATTATCAGCATCCGGCTATATTGACGGCAGCGCGACTATGTTTAGGGGGGAGAGATGGCAGCGCGACCCGGGCGGGCGAGAGGGAGAGAGATGCCAGCGCAACTGAGGTGGGCGAGGGGGGAGAGAGACACCAGTGCAACTCAGGTGGGTGGGCGGGGGGAGAAAGTGATGCCAGCGCGACTCGGGCAGGTGAGGGGGGAGAAATGCAGCGCAACTCGGGCTGGCGAGGGGGAAAAGAGATGCCAGCGCAAATCGGGCGGGCGAGGGGAATGGGGTCATATTATACATGGGGGTAAAATTTTTCTCCCTTTTTCCCCTCAAAAATGGGGGGGGGGGTTGCATTTTATATGAAACACATTATACATGAATATTTACGGAAGTCTTCTGAGGCAAAGCTAGCAGATCTAGGACTTTTCTCTTTGGAGCGAAGAAAGAGGAGAGGTGACTCTACAAGATTCTGAGGCATATATAAGGTCGACAGCCAATGCCTTTTTCCCAGGGCAGGAGTAGCAAACACCAGAGGACATCCGTACAAAATGAAGGGTGGAAAGTTTAGGGGAGACATCAAGGGTTAAGTTTTATTGCACAGAGAGTTGTGGGTGCTTGGGAATACTTTGTCAGGGGTAGTGGTGGAGGCTGAAACATTAGGGACATTTAAGAGGCTCTTCGACAGACTCATGGATAAAGTAAAAAATAGAGGGTTATGAGATTGGGAGAGTTCAGTATTTTATTTTGGTAGGAATATATGGGTTGGGACAACATCGTGAGCCAAAGGTCCTGTACTGTGCTGTAATGTTGTATGTTAAACCAGAGCTGACACTGCATGTACCATAATAACTCTGGGAGGAGGCTGAAGTTTGTGTGACCTCAACCAGGTGAGACAATACATAACCAGGTCAAAGCCAACATACGGTGTGCCTCCCATCTTGGCTCAAATGTGAGGGTTCCTAGGTAGAAACTGTGACCCTAGCATGAAACATGGAGAGAAATCTCCCTGGAATCAATCAGTGAAACTGGAGCTTATCCCTAAATTCAGTGAATTTTTGAGAAAAATGGGTCCTTTGGGACCCTAGTGAAACACGGCAATCTGTAGACACCGCGGTTGAAGTAAAACCCTTTCCTTTCAGCAAACTGTCCCCCACTCCCAGCAGAGCCTTTGACAATTTCAAGCACACCGCGTTTAAGTGCTATTTAAATAAAATGTAGGAGCATTAAAACCTCCACAACATTCCAGTTTCAATTTCCCACACCTGCAAGAAATTTCAGACACATTTATATGAATGCAGATAATCAAATCTGATGACAGAAAGGCGGCAGAAATTCATTCCTTCCTAAAGAAAATATGGAACACAAATGGCAGCACACACTGTTTCAGTGAACACTTTTGAGGCAACCGGATTGTAAAACCATGGCAACGGAATATACTGTGCATTGCAGCTTTGAATTTTGACCTGTTACATGAGAGCTCAGATAAGTTGAGAAAAAGGATCATGTTCCCTTTAAATAAAATACAAGAGTGTGTTGACAGACTGCAAGTAGCTTGCTCTCAGATGAAAATTAGTTGATTTCCCAGTTATGTGTTGGGAAGTCCTGAACAGTGTCTTGGCTTTGATCTTCCCATCAATGGGTCCTGACCTCCAAACTGAAATTTGCAAAGCAAATAGGCCACTGGCTCCACTTCACTTATGAAGCACTGAGGTCCAGTCAAATGTAATAGATGTCAGAAGCCACAACACTTCGCACTGGAGGCTTTTTCTGTGTTGTCTTTATGTCAAGTGACCAGGTTTATAGATCGCATTCCTCCCTCCCTCCCCTTTCCACAGGTTTTGCTGGTTAGCTTCAGGGAATTAATGTTCTTTTAATTTGCAGTTGCGCATACTTTTTATTTAGGTGCCATGAAAATAATTGGAATAAATCAACACTATTTTATGTTTAACGGGAAATTTAAAGAAATAAAAGAATGTGTATTATCAAGAGCAGCATGACATGATATGCATTGGGATATTCCAACGTTATCCTTACTACAGTCAAAGTTAGATCCAGAGTTTAAAACAAGCCATTTCTACGCTATCTCCCAATGAAATGGATGTCTGGGAGAGTACATGGTAACGTTAAGAGTCCATTCTAAGAAATGTGTTTGTCATAGAATTTTACAGAATGGAAAAAGGCTCCTGGGCCCGACTTGTCCATGGTGACCAGGTTTGTAGATGACCCAAAGGAGATGCAGAGAGGCTCCAGAAGGATTAGCTCAGGTGCAGGGAATGTCAAATGAATGCAGATATGAGGCCACAACTCCGGTTACAAAACAAAAACAAGAAGACAGATTATTATTTGAATGATCAGGTGGCTAAGAAGACAAGCTGAGTGAGATGATTTGAAATAGGGAGCAGGGATGTCTTACAGTTGTATAGATCCTTGTTAAGATCACACCTTAAGTTTTGTGTGCAGTTTATAATCCCCTTATCTGTGGAAGAATGTTTTTGCTGTGGATGGAATATCTTGCAAGTTCACTGGTCTGAAGCCAATGAGAGAGGTCCTCATTGAAATCTAAAATATGGAATAGGAGGAATAAACCAGATGCAGAAAAGTGGTTTGCAATGACATGGAGACCAGGAGCAGGAACACAGCGTTGTAGCCTCTTCAGCTTACAATGTTGTGCTGCACTATATAAACCTACTCGACAACAATCTAATCCTCCCTACCTCATAACACTTTATTTTTCTTACAACCATATCCCTATCTAAGTGTCTATATTTAATCTGTTTATATACTGTTATGGGTCAGACCATTTTGGACTGAGATGAAACATTTTTTTTCAGCTAAAGCTTTGGAGAGAATGCAGAGGAGATTAACCAGGATCTTGTCTGGATAGAATGCGTCTTATGAAGCAAGGTTAACAGAGCTAGGGCTTCATTCTTTGGACCAAGGAAGGATGAGAGGTGACAAGATTATGAGAGGCATAGATAGGGTGGAGAGCAAGCAAAATTTTCCAGGGATAACTGTAGCAAATAGTAGAGGACATTGGTTTAAGGTGAGTGGAGAAAAGTTCAGGGGTGATAGAGAGTAATGGGTACCTGGAATAAATTGCTGGTGGAGGCTGGTACAATAGGGACTTTTAAAAGACTCTTAGGCACAGGGACAGGCACATGAATGCAAATAAAGAGGGTAATGGGTCTGAGGTAGGTCAGGTTTAGATTGTTGTGTAGGGTTACAAGACAATTGAAGGGCTTGGTCTGTGCTCTAATGTTCTATGTTCTATGTTAACTTTCAAAATTTGCCATTGCTGAAGGCAGTAGAGGCCACATTATTAAATACATTTAAGAAGGAGTTGGAGAGATAGATATATCGCTAATGGCTAAAGAGTTCATGAGATATTGGGGAAAAGCAGGAAGACTATGAACTTGGATGAACGGCAACAGATCATTTTGGCCCACGAGTCTGTGCCGCCCAATTTATACCCAATTAACCTCCACCCCCCAGTACGTTTTGAAGGGTATATATAATGGAAAAACAGAATGAAGGGCCAAATGGCTTCTGCTCCTATTTATTTCTGTTTCTACCATTTACTGAACCAGTGCAGCATTTCCATTTTCACAATTGTTCTCTGGCCTCAGAGAGTGATAATATCACTTGTTGCAAATCAATATTCCTAAACTCTTCAACACCATCTGCCTTCCCACACAGACATAAAACAATCCTTTGTTTTGGAAGACCACCGAGGTGATCTAATAATTATCGTCTTTAACATAAAAATGTTCTGGTCTTTATCAAAGTGCAGTTTGTGGGCTTGAAAAGCATACTACATTAGCATCTGGAATATTATATTCCCTGCATTTCATAGGGGCAGCACAGTGATGCAGCTGGTAGAGGTGCTGCAGTAGTGCCTGAGTCCTGGGTTCACTCATGACCTTGGAGTTTGCATGTCCTCCCAGTGACCACGGGGATTTCCTCTGAGCAAGCTGGTTTCCTCCCAAAGATGTGCATGCTGGTCAATTGGCCACTGTTACAGGTGAAGTCCGAAAATCCAGACTGCTCGGGGATTGGGTTGGTCAGGGTGTTTGGATTTTTTGGATTCTCAGGCTGTACTTTTAAAATTAAAATTTAAGGAGGAATAAAGCTGCGATGTTTGTGGATGAAACACTTGCAGCTTCGACTGCATCTGCAGCACTGCTTCACCCTTCTTGTTTCTTTAAATATTTTCATATATTGCCTTGTTTACCACTTTGTAATGTCTTTGTCATAAGATTATTCTGCACCATGTGCGCATGCATGACATCTTGAAGACTGAAGTTTGTCACTCAATTTCAACGTGTTCCTCTTTCTCTTCACACCACAAAGTTTATCTACTTTAGGATCCATTATTCTGGGATTGTAAATTAGTATGCTATATATGGTTGCCATTATGCATCTGTGGCGTTTACGCATGCACACCAAAGCCTGCAAAATTTTTAAAAGTCTGAGAGTGTTTGAAAAGTCTGGATATTTGGGGGTCCGGATTTCTGGCATCTGGATTTTTGGACTTTTGCTGTAATTATTTTTAGGTTTTTGGTAGAAGCTGCGAATGGACTCGTGAATGTGGGACTCGTGTAGGATCAGAGATAATGGGTGGTTAGCACAAACTTAATGGGCAGAAGGGCCTATTTCCATACTGTATTCCTCTGTGATTCTATGAGCTGTAAAGCTGATAACCTGAGATCATGTCAACTCCTATATAAATGCAAACGGGGGTCAATAAGTTCAACCACCTGATGGTGAGGATGATTTGGAATATAGTTTCACGGAATGGTAAAAATGAACATGTGTGTGAAGAGTTTAAGTTTATAACCCAGACATTTGTGCCTAGGCCTTCTTGTACAAACAATAAGTGAGTGGAAAGAGAAACAAATCATACGTTCCAATTAATAAAGTTGACGGTTCATAAAGAAAGCATGTCAGAAATACTTATTGTCTAAAGGTTCAGCAGACAGTGAAAGAATTCCCAGATTATAGTGCCAAAACTTTAAAAAAATGTAATATAAAAAAATGTAATATAAAAAAAATGTAATAGAGCTACAGGGTTAGCATAATGACTCAGCTACTGGACCAAAATTCTGGAGTCTAGACTATCGATCAGGGGATACAAGCTGAATCCTACATTCACAACAGTTTGTGAATTTACATATGTGAACAGTGAAATATTAAACTGTGAAGTAGAATCCTGATGCAGTTCCATCCAAGCATTGTAATTTTTTGCTTGAGAATTTGAATTTAAGTAATTAAATAAATCTGCACATTTAAACCAAGACACTGGAATAGTATTAAAAAACCATCTGCTTCATATTGTGTGCAGTTTTGGTCACCTTATCTAAGGAAGGATGTTCTTGCAATGGAGGGAGTGCAGAGGCGATTCACCAGGCTGATACCTGGAATGGCAGGAATGACTTATGAGGAAAGATTGCGCAAATTGGGATTGTACTCGCTGGAGTTTAGAAGATTGAGAGGGGATCTCATAGAGACATATAAAATTCTGGCAGGACTGGACAGAATGGATGCAGATGGGACGTTTCCAATGATGGGAAAATCCAGAACCCGGGGCCATGGTTTGAGGATAATAGGCAAACCATTTAGGTCCGAGATGAGGAGGAATTTCTTTACCCAGAGGGTGGTGAATCTGTGGAATTCATTCCCACAGAGGGCAGTAGAGGCAGGTTCATTAAATATTTTTAAGAGGGAATTAGATCTATTTCTTCAGTATAAGGGTATTAAAGGTTATGGAGAGAAGGCGGGGACGGGGTACTGAACTTTAAGATCAGCCATGATCTCGTTGAATGGCGGAGCAGGCTCGAAGGGTCGAATGACCTACTCCTGCTCCTATCTTCTATGTTTCTATGTTTCTATGTTTCTATCTTAAATGGAAGGTTCTCTTCCATCTTTAACTGGTGTTGCCTAGCTGCAATTTTTTTGAAGTTGAGAAAGTAACTTATGTTTTTTCATATAGAACTTATTTTTTCCCCATTCTGAAGTGTCTCCCTCCCTTCTGGGAGTGGCTGTTCACACAGGAATGACCAAAATTCCAAATATCCATATAGACAGAATACCTGAAGTGCGGTATTTATGTCCTATTCATTAGCTCGTTGTTCGCGGATCGCCTGCAGTTCAGTTTAGACTACAGGTGATCTGTAAAAATATCTAGGGGGTCAAAGAAGTAAAATTTTGCAATGGGAATTCCCAATGCGATCTTTTACACAAACCGCTTTTTGTAAAATTGGGAATAATTTCCAGGAGCGCAGCGGCTGTGTAAATAATCAGAAATAATGCAGCAAGCTGATTAGCTCTTGGGGGTGGGGGAGATTTACAATCAGGTGATAAATGCTGTCTTCATCAATAACATCCACACATGCATCTGAACAAAGAACAAAGCTTTTGAGAGAAAAAGGGCTGAGAGGTGAGGGAGGATGAGAATTTCCACCTGTAGGAAGAGGTTACCAAGAGGATGATAATGCTTGTGTTGCCATCTTGGGCTTCAACACACACACACACACACACACACACACACACACACACACACACACACACACACACACACACACACACACACACACACACACACACACAATATTGTCTCTGACCTCACAGAGCTGAGTTCATGTTCAGCATCAGGAAGGACCCCTTCCCTCACCAGTACATTTTACAGAGCGCACCATCATTTTTCTGATGTTGTGAAATGATTTTTCTTGCCTGCTGTTGTATATGTGTTTGATCTTCTAGAGGAAGTGATGTGCAAGTGTAGAAGGAATTTTTTTTTATCTGAGTTATACCAATTATTTCTTTGCCTGGGAGAATGAGCAGAGAACACACAGAGCAGGATGGACTATGGACTACTGGAATGGCAAAATGGATGAGAAGGAGAAAGGTTATAAGAAGGATGTAATATTCATACAGGATGTACAGGCATGTACTAGGACATCACAGAATAAGAGAGAGAGAGAGTGTGTGTGTGTGTGTGTGTGTGTGTGTGTGTGTGTGTGTGTGTGTGTGTGTGTGTGTGTGTGTGTGTGTGTGTGTGTGTGTGTGTGTGTGTGTGTGTGTGTGTGTGTGTGTGTGTGTGTGGACAAGGATAACTGCCCTGTAGTTATGACCAAAAGACATGCTTGGACAGTGCAAGCAAGATAGCCAATGAATGGGACAGCTAGAAGACCTATTGCCTCACAGTGCCAGAGAATGGGGTTTAATTCTTACCTGTATTGTGTCTGCACATTCTCCATGACTGCACAGGTTTCCTCTGATGCTCCAGTTTCCTTCCACATCCCAAATTCCTGTGGGTTGGGTGGTTAACCAGCCGCTGTAAATTGTCCCCTGTAGATGAGCAGTGGAATCCAGGACCAGTTGATGAGAAGGTGGGAGAATTTAAAAAAAAATGGGATTCATGTTAAATGAGTGGAAGTTGATGTGGAGTGGGTGGTCCTGTTTCTGTGCTACAACAGGTAATTATGCTTATTTTCATGTACAGGGTACAATGCACATGTGTGTCAAAATTCTTACTCGCTGCAACCCAACAAGTACTTTGTAAAATAAAACAACAATAAAAAAATTGGACTTATCAATAGAGATTTTGTGGTATTGATTATTCAAGAACCTGATAAGTATTGGAAAGAAACTATTCTTGAACTTAGAGGCACTGACCTTCAGGTTCCTATACCTTCTGCCCAAAGTTAGAATAGGTTGTGGCCACCATGATGGGGTACTTTATGACGTTGGCTGCCTTCTTGAGACACTGCGTCACATAAATGCATTCATGTATGAGAGGCTGGAGCCTGATAAAGACCTGGCTATGTTTGAAATCCTCTGGTACCTTCTGCATTCCTGGGCAGTCAAATTTCCAACTAGGCTGTGATGCAATCTATTAGTATACTTTCCACAGTGCACCTGCAGAAGATTTAAAAATATTTTATTTTAGTTTTCACAGACTTACAAAATGCAACAAGCAGAGCCTTTCACGTACTATGCATGCCCAAAGTCTGTATTTGCCCCAACCCCCCACCCCCACCCCCACCCATCACAGTGAATACATTCCAAAAACCTATCTTGATCCCACTCATTGTGGGGCACACGACCCCTATTAAGACCTGTAATAAAAAGAAATCGCAAGGGCAATGGCATTCAAAAAAAAGATTAGAAAGAAAAGAAACTCAAAAGAAAAAGAAAACTAAGGGCCTGAAAAGAAAAGGGCAGGTGCGTCGTCTGTGCCACATTTGATAGAGTATTCAACAACATGCCAAATCTCCTCAGACTCCTTATAAAGTAAAGGCATTGGTGTGCCTTCTCCATTGCTGCTTCAGTTTGCTGGCTCTATACTTCTGAAGTATGGACTACTAGGAACTCGTAATGTTCCAATGCTCTCCATCTCTGTTCCATTAATGCAAACAGGTGTATGGTCCCTTAATCTCTCCTTTCTGAATTCAACAGTAAGCTCCTTTGCCTTGGTAACGTTGAGAGCAAGATTGTTCCTTCCATGATTCTATGGTTAGCTCTTGCTAACCTCTCCGTTGTGGAATCACAATGGAGGCTTGTGGACACTGAGCAATATATTCATTACAGGCTAGCTTAGTGGTTCCTCAACCTTTTTCTTCCAACTCACATACCACTTTAAGTATTCCCTATGCCATAGGTGCTCTGTGATTAATAAGAGATTGTTTAAGGTGGTATGCGGGTGGAAAGAAAAAGTTTGAAAACCACTGTTTTAATTGTACCTAATTGACTCGTTATGTGCACGGTTTCATGACTCTCCAAAGGGAATGGGGCAATGACAATTTTTCTCAAGCAAAATATTTCAGTAACAATTGGGTCTAGAGCAGTGATTTTCATCCTTTCCTTCCCATTCACATACCAACTTAAGCAATCCCTTACTAATAACAGAGCATAGGGATTACTTCAAGTGGTATGTGAATGGAAAAAAAAAATTGAGAACCACTGGGTTAGCTACATGGCCTATTTAAGTTAAGGCTGGTGTACAGGGCTGGTGTTCAGGGCTGGTGTACAGGACTGGTGTACTGCCTGGAGAGGAAACAATGGGCTTGACTTGATCCTGCATTGTGACCCCTTGCTTGTATGGCGCCACGGTCAGCATAGTAGTTAACTCAACGCTGTTACAGCACCAGTGACCGGGACTGAGATTTGAGTCCCACGGTGTCTGTAAGGAGTTTTTACGTTCTCCCTGTGCCTGCGTGGGTTTCCTCCAGGTGCTCCAGTTTCCTCCCACTGTTCAAAAACATACTGGGGGTTGTAGGTCAGTTAGGTGTATTGGAGCAGCACAGGCTCATGGGCTAAAAGGGCATGTTATTGTGCTGTTTGTCCAAATTAAAAAAAATTGATAGGTTATAGATTTGAGTCATTTTGAACCCCCATTTTAATGGGTCAGGGATAATCACATTTTGAGCGAAGGAGAGGAATGACACATATAGAGGTTGAATAGGGTATATCCTGCTTTCCTATGAAACCTTTGGTAAGCTGAAATGGCATAAAGTGAAGACCCATTCTCTACTATTGGAGGCTATTTTCATAAAAGCGAAAATCCATTCAAATCCTTTTGTAAACACGAACATGGCTTTCTTTGTAAAAGCAAATTTTCTTAATTTAGGTATTCATAAAGCAGGGTATACCCGTCGACCAATTGATCGGACCTGTGTCTGCGCTATAGACACAGTCAGAATGCTGGCAGTTTGCCAAAGCCTAGAGTGAATATGACAAGTCTGAGAATTCACCAATGGTCACTTGAGCTTCATCAACAGTAGGTAAAGGCGGGTTGTAGGACATGGGGAAAATTTAACATGGACTGGGAAGGGACCAAGTAGTCCTGTTTGCCACAGAGGTAATAGGCACTGGAACAAAAGGCTTTAGAAATGTTGCTTCTGTGGAATGGAGATAGTGAGAGGTTGTGTGGTTACTTAGAAAGGATTTGTGGTTGTGAGGAGGAGTCCAGGGTTGTGGGTGGAATGTAAGGGCTTTGCACAGCTGGGAAATCACTGGCTCTGATCTTTTGCCTTAAGTAATTAATTAAAGCCATTCGTGCCTAGGGATTTTCAGCTCACTCTAGGCAAAAATGTCCAGCCCTTGGGAGTCTCTGAGTTATGGCCTGAAACTGATCAAACACTAGAGTTCACGAGTGAGGCCTGAATTTCTATCAGTGCTCCTTGAGTTCTTGTAAATGTTAGATGCTGACATGCAACTGCTTACAGTACCAATTACAAGAACATTTAATGCAAGCATCCAGGCTACTGGCCATTGTCTTTGATAATGAATTGTGAAGATGTTCACACTTCCTTGGGTTTTCTCACAAGACAACATTTAAAAAGCAATGCCACTAAACAGAGCAAGTTACAGGGATGTTAGTTTAAAGCATTTGCTACATGCTGAGAGATGGATTCACTGGTTCTATCAGAATTGTGCCAACAGTTTTGTGCCCTCTGAGGCTTGAACCACTAACACCTTTTAAATCGTCATAGAGATGAACTTTCAGCTTTCTTCTTGTTCCTTGAAGATGAGATGGTATAGTTAGTATTGATGTAATAAATTGAATATTTATGGCTTTGAAATCTCCTGTTTATGATGGAGCTGTGGAATTTTAGAAGGATGAACAGGAAATAATTCAGTGTTTTGAAATTTTATGATGGTTAAGTAATAATAATTGAGGTTAGAAAGGGTGGCCCTCCCACTTTGTGAATTAATTAAACTGTCAAATTGTCAAAAATTCAGTTTCCCAACATTGCATATTAGTGATAAAGAAACTGGTAACATTGTGTAAACTCTAGGTTTAATGCAATCATATCACTTTACATTAATCATGGTAACTTGATCTTGTCCTGGTCTATCATTCCAGATTTATCCAAGACAACTAACTGATTGCATATTCATGAAACTATATTTATTTATTTGTATAGATAAATACTTATCCTGCATATGTATTGTTTGTCTGTATGTGTGTTATGTCTGTTGTGTGCCTGCGTGTTTTGCACCGAGCACTGTCGAACGCTATTCCATCAGGGTGTACTTGCATAAACAGATGACCATAAACTTGATTTGACTACTCTTCCTTGACATTTTTAATGCCAATATTCCTTTTGCTGGCAGGGTACTCTGTGGAACCAGTAGCTTGGAGAGAACCTGGCAGTTTCTTACACCCAACACATGACTTTCTCTGTGGAGCTGGATTTGGACTCCCAGAGCTGTCAATGTCAGACAAAAAGTGTCAACAATCCAGTTAGAAGTGCATAACCAGACATGGCAAGAATACACAAACTCTTTATAGTCAGTGCCTGATTTGAACCTGGGTAGTGGGACTGTAATCGTGCCATGCTAATTGATACGCAAACCATGCAGCCCATTGCTAATTTATTTTTCAAATCTGAAATAGAAAGGCATCTTTTAGGAAATGTTTAATTTGACCACCCTGAGGAAGTAACTAAACAGGAACCAATCCTTCAAGGACCAGTATTGGGATAGGTGGACACATCCCATACCTTCTAATAACCTTACAAGTGTCAGATTTTGCTCAGTAGTAGCTTTCTATGTCAGAGAATCCAGTTTCAACTCCCACTCTGGAGACTTGAATACATCATGGGATCTGATAACGTAAAACTGGAATTAACTCCAAAGCCCCAACTCTTCTCTCAGGTGAATGAAAAACATCTCATGGCACTATTTCCATAAAGAGCAAGGGGACTCAGCCTGGAGTCCTGGCCAATATTTATCCTTTGAACAACACACCCTAAAACTGATGGATTGACCTTGATCAACATGGATCGTAGGATCATGCAGTGTCCTCATTGGTTCCTCATTGCTAGGGAGGAATTTTTCACAGGGTGAAAATCATTTTAGAAATTGTGAGGCTGTGTAAGATGCTCTTTAAATACAAGTCTTTTAAAGTCAGTCAGAGTTTTGGAGTTGCCATTTTGGTGCCCAGTTGAAATGTGTCAGTAGGTACAGTTCTGCAGATACCTTGAGTCTTTATTGGAAGGTAAACAGGGATTTTACATGAAGTGGGGTATGTGTTGTTAAATGCACTGATATACATGGCCATTCAATGACATTGTCTTAAAATTTAGCTTGCTTTTCCAGACTTCAACCTGAGATGTCTGTCTCATTGATAGATCTATAAAATGTGGTGATTTCAGTATTCCAGACAGACACTGCATTTAGCAACACCCAGTGATATCGTAATAATACCAATGCAGGTTGTCAAGCAACAAGGCAATCTAAATTCCTTCTTGAATCACAGTATAGTTAAAGGTTGAAATTAAGATGACATCTGAGGAAAAAAAAACTTTAAAGTCCAAAGTTTGAAGAAATGTGATTTTAAAACAAAACTGCAAATTTTTTTGGTACTTAATTCATATTCTTTGACTTGCTTTCAGATGGTGAGATGTTAATGTTGTGAAATTTACAGTTTACAGTTGGTAATAAATTGCTAAGTCCTAGTCAATTATTGTCGAGAAAATTGTTCAGAATCCCATGACAAGCTGCCTGAACTGCCTAAATATTTGTCAGGAAGCTAAACTAAAGATTCTTTTGCTTGCTAACCATATTTATTTGTGTAAGTCAATATTATTCTACGAGTTTTTCCAAGAACTTGAGCAATGAAGGTTTTTCATCCAGTAATTCCAATGCAAAGAATAAGTGGAATAGGAAATGGAATTATTAACAGTTATTACAACAAGTAATAACCAATGAGATTGAAAAATAAAACTGCAGATACTGCAAATCTGAAATAAAAACAGAAAAAGCTGATAATATTCACCTAGGCCAGGCAGTACATGTGGAGAGGAAACAGTTAATGTTTAATATCAATGACTTTTTGATCTCTTTATTCGTGAAGGAGTCGCAGATGTTACCTCAATGCCTATCACCTATGCATCTGTCAGAAAGATGATGGTGGGTTATATTCTTGAAATTGTGCAGTCACTTTTAGAGTGGTTATGATATAACTCAGTGGCTTGTGAAGCCATCATGAAGCTAAAAGGCAATCACATTGCTCTGGGGCCAGGCCAGCTCAGGATGCCAAATCCTTTTCACGCTGAACCACATGGGCTTTTACAACTATTCAGTAGATTCATTGTCAATGTTACTGATCCCAGCTTTTTATAATTCCAGATTTATTTAATTAACTGACTGAATTTAAATTCCACAGCTGCCCCAGTGAGGTTCGAACTTATGCCTTCAGATCATTAGTTCGGGTCTCTGGATTATCTCTTAATTTACATTGCCATTATGCTGCAAACCCCTGAAAATTGTGAATTAAATGATTAAGTGAATAAGAAGGAAGTGTAAATTAAGTGGCTACATTTAAAATCAATGAGGCATAAAAAGCAGAAAATTAAGAGCAAAGAGAGAAGATAAAGTCAGAAAAAAATAACAAAATATAGAGCTTTTTAAAAATAAAAATTGATATATTAAATATATAATTAATTTGTAAAGGAACAAGATTTCAGAGCCCGTGATTATTCTTATTACTTTGTTAGACCAGCATTTTTTATTTACGATAAGTTAGCAGTCCAAAATATCTGCCAGGCAACTTTATGGCATTCGATGATAATCAATGGTTGGCAGAGTAGGAAATGCTATATGTACAATGCCTATTGACACAGCAGGATGACGTTTCTGTCCATGAATAGATCGATAACATATTCCCATTGACAATAATCATTGGAGGCAACACATTCTGCCCATTGAGTCAATGCCAGCCCCCCAGAGGACTGGTCCATTTGGTACTCTTCCCCCTCTTCCCTGTATCCCGGCAAAAAATTGTTCTCTATCTCACGTTTCCCTCGACTCCCTTTTGCTGTTTTGTTTACATTAATCTACTCTAAGCAATAATTTACTGTAAGGAGTGTGGAAGAACGGAGAAACCTTAGGGTTCAAATCCATAGATCTCTCAAGGTTGCTACACAGGTTGATGGGATAGTTACAGGCCCTTATGGCCCATGAGCCCATGCTGCCCAATTACCTCCAGTACGTTTCGAATGGTAGGAGGAAACCAGAGCCTCTGGGGAGAACCCATGCAGACATGGGGAGAATGTACCAACTCCTTACAGACAGTGTGGAATTTGGGCTCCAGTCCTGATCGCTGGCGCTGCAACAGCGTTGCAGTAAGCGCTATGCTAACCATGCAGAGGAGATTTACTAGGATGTTGTGTGGATTAGAGAATGTGTCTTATGAGGCAAGGTTAACAGAGCTAAGGCTTTTCTCTTTAGAGCGAAGAGGGATGAGAGGTGACTTAATAGAAGTCCAATAGATAGGGTGGACGGCCAGCACCTGTTTCCTAGGACAACAATAGCAAATACAAGATCACATCTGAATAAGGTGAAGTGAGAAATGTTTAGGGGCGATGCCAGGGATGTTTATTGCACAGAGAGTAGTGGGTGCCTGGGATGCAATGCCAGGGTGATGCTGGAGGCTGGTACAATAAGGACATTTAAAAGACTCTTGGAAAGGCACAGGGATGCAAGAAAAACAGAAGGTTATGGGTGTGAGGTAGGGAAGGTTTGAATTGTTGAGTATGTTTGCATAGGCCGGCACATCGTGGGCTGAAGGACTTATACTGTGTTGTACTGTTCTATATAGCTAATTCACCTTTTAAAGTGGTTCTGGATTTTGGGAGGAAAGCTGAGAACCCAGATACAACATGGAAAGTCAGGATCAAAGCTGGGTTCCTGGATCAGTGATACAGCTGCAGCACTAGCTGTGCCATTGTCCCACTCTTAATAATCAAACTATCAGCAAAAGCTTCACAATGGAGCAACAACTCATGAAGGTTATTTTGACTTGCTTTTGAATGTAATGGAATTTTCATAATGAAACAAAAAATGCTCATAACACTTAGCAGGCAGTTTGTATCTGGAAAACAGAAATGCTGGAGCAGTGAAATACGATCGGCGGCAGATGCTGTGATTGTAGGAAAAAGCTAGAGGACAAAGATCTATTGCCGACGTTTCGGGCCTGAGCCCTTCTTCAAGGAAAAATCGGAAAAGGCAGAAGCTGGATCTATCAGAAAGTCTCAGAATCCAAACAGTGGGGGAGGAATCCAGACCAACAAAAGGTGTTAACAGGATATGATAAGGGACTAGGTAAATGGTGGAGGAACTCAGCAGGTCTTGCAGCATCCGTAGGTGATAAAGATATTATAACCTTTTTAGGAGCTGGAGGTATCCTATCTGTGGAAAGAGAAACATTTCAGATGATTGACCTTCCAGAAAAACAGGAAAAAAAAATGTAAAACAAGTTCTAGACTGCTTGGAGGGACAAAAGGTGAGAAGGATGGAGGTCAAGAGAAATTAAGTGACAAAAGGGGTGTTATAACTCAGTGAAAGAGGTTGGTGAAGGCATAGGTAAGTCTAGAGAAGGCGCCTTGCTTTAGATTAATGCGCTTCAAAAAAGGGCACACAATAATTTAATGCAGGTTCGAAATGTATTATTAAAAATGTGAAAAGGAGTGTGTAAAGCAGGAAAGCCAAGTGTGAGAGACTGGGTAGTGTTAATGTTCGAAGGCTGCATTGTGTATAGTTTTGGTCTCCTTATGTTAAAAAAGGATGCTCTTGCCACAAATGGAGATATAATGAAGATTCACCAGACTGGATTCTTAGAGACAGCTTTGCGCTATGAGTTCAGATTGAGTAGACAAGGCTTTAGTTTTCAGGAGAGAGGCACATCAAGTTACAAAATTCTTACGGAGCTAGACAGATGGAGGCCGGGATCGCCTGGTTGTTCAGTAACTGGGGTCCGGTCTCAGAACAAGGAGAGATTTTTTTTTGTAGAGAAGATGGTGAATCTTTGGAATCCTATACCCAAGAAAGTTGTGGAGGCTCCAGTATTATGTTCATTCAAAGGAAACGACAGCAGATCAGAATCAGAATTTATTGTCACGAACAAGTCATGAAAATCAGTATTTTGTGGCAGCGTCACAGTGTAAACATTCATATCATAATCATCTTCAACATTACTAAAAAATTTAAAATAGTAGTGCCTGAAAAGCAAGGCAGTCCCTTACTTGATTATTCAGGAATCTGATGGCAGCGGGGAAGAAGCTGTGCTTGTGCCGTTGAGTGCTCGTCTTTCTGGATTTCTGGATATTAAAGAATAAGGGATGTCGCATTAAAATGGGGTTAAGGTAGCAGGTCAGCCATAATTCTGATCAATGGCCTACTCCAAATCCAACTCCTGTTGTTCATGTTACAGTTTTTTTCCAGATGTAATTTTGATTTTTTTTTTGGAACCCGATTAAACTAGGGCGGCACAGTTAGGAGAGCGGTTAGCGCAATGCTATTGCAGTGCCATTGACTCTAGTTTAAATCCGGTGCTGTCTGTAAGGAGTTTGTACATTCTTCACACTTCTACATGGGTTTCCTCTGTATGCTATGGTTTCTTCCCACCCTTCAAAACATACTGGGTTATTGGTCAATTAAGTGTAATTGGGCATTACAGGCTCAAGAGCCAAAATGCCCAGTTCGTTTTCTGTCTGTCCAAATTTAAAATGTAAAATGTAAATTATATTTAAGGTATTAATGGCATATGCCTGTGGATAAATTCTCTGTTCCCATCATTATATATTTGTGCAATCTTGAAAATCTAATAAATAAATGCTAAAATAAACATTGATTTCATCTGCCAAAATTGTTTTTACATTAAAAATGGCCAATTCCGCTGATCCAAAATGCAGATGTTGTGGTTATTCCCTTGATTATTCAATGAGAAAGATCTCAGTTCCATGTGTGTAACCAAGGCATTGAATTTAATTAGAGATAGCAATTAAAGCAGGCCACGGAATCCTTTGAGCCTATTTCCTTTTTCAGTGAGAACAGCCATTCTCAACAGAGGCCAAACGACCCTCCTGGGGGCCATAGCACATTTGGGGGGTGGCGGTGGGGGGGGGGGGTATGGACTGAAATGATATAAATATTTTAAAATGTTTTTTATGTAGTCAGTAGACGAGAACTCATAGGGCCGAATTGGTCTGTTGCATTGTTGTATGTCTAAATTCAAAATTTAAAAATGTCTCAGTTACATCATATGTAACCTTCATTTTGACTCCATTTATCTACTATTGTTTCATAAAAAGTAGAAATCTACAGTACAGGCCATTTGTCCAAGGGTGTTGTGCCAACCTAATAACCTACACCAACAACTGCCTAGAATTCTTTCTTTGGCTTGGCTTCGCGGACGAAGATTTATGGAGGGGGTAAAAGTCCACGTCAGCTGCAGGCTCGTTTGTGGCTGACAAGTCCGATGCGGGACAGGCAGACACGGTTGCAGCGGTTGCAAGGGAAAATTGGTTGGTTGGGGTTGGGTGTTGGGTTTTTCCTCCTTTGCCTTTTGTCAGTGAGGTGGGCTCTGCGGTCTTCTTCAAAGGAGGTTGCTGCCCGCCAAACTGTGAGGCGCCAAGATGCACGGTTTGAGGCGATATCAGCCCACTGGCGGTGGTCAATGTGGCAGGCACCAAGAGATTTCTTTAGGCAGTCCTTGTACCTTTTCTTTGGTGCACCTCTGTCACGGTGGCCAGTGGAGAGCTCGCCATATAACACGATCTTGGGAAGGCGATGGTCCTCCATTCTGGAGACGTGACCCACCCAGCGCAGCTGGATCTTCAGCAGCGTGGACTCGACGCTGTCGACCTCTGCCATCTCGAGTAGATGCCTAGAATTACTCTATTGCATAACCCTCCTTTTGCCTCAGCTCCATGTACCAAACTGATAGGCTCTTAAAATATCCTATTGTACGTGCTTTACCTTGCAAAGTTTGGATTTCTTTTCCCTCAGTATCCATTAGTAAGGAGGGGGAGGGGTTGTTTAAACCAGGTTGTTGTGGCCCTTTGTCTGTGGAAGTGCCTCCCTGAATAGACGAGATCCAGTTTTAAACCAGTAACCTTCTCTGCTGGACTTCCCCGGCATAGAAAACAATTTCTTTCTGTTAACGTTCATCACCTTAACCCCTTCAATTGATGTTCACTGCAGCTCAGGTGGAAACTTTCACACATGTGGCTCAGAAGGCTATGGACTCAAGCCCCATTTCAAAGACTTGATCACTTAATCCAGGGCTTGACGCACCAGTGCAGATCTGAGGAAGTCAATGGGTTTTTGGAGGGGCATTCTTTCAGTTGAAAATTAACCAGTAACCCCATCTGTCCTTTCCATGTTTGTGTGAGAAATCCTGTTGCACTCATTTGAGAAAGAGTGGAGACATTATATCTAGGAATTGAATGTTATTTATCCCGCAATCAAAAGCAGTAAACAATAGAATAATAGGTGCAGGAGAAGACCATACATCCCTTCAAAGATGTACTACCTTTCAATACAATCATGGCTGATCATACAAATTTCAACTCTTTCTGGGATCTTGGTTTGTATAAATTGGTTCATTTTTTGATGCTGTTTCATGGACTGTAAAATATTATGTAGCATACTGTTATGTTATAAGTGAAAGATTTCTTATTATCAATCCAATAAGGCCAAGTATTAGGGACTGGAATAGTCCATGTAGTCCAATCCGTCACAGCCTTCAGTTTAAAATGTTCCAGTTGAACCTCAATTACTCTTTTTTTCAGCCCCATCCTTATTTGTCTTTAATCACTAAGTGCCGCTCATCTCTCTCAAACTCAACATGAATATTGTCAAGAACTAAGGGATAGAGGCATTAGGCGCTCAGTTGATCGAATCTGCTTCACAATTCTAATCATGAAGTATTCTTCCTTTCAACATGTTTTTCCTGTTTTCTCCCCAAAACCTTTAACATCCTTACTAATTTACAACTTATCAACCTCCACTTTAAATATACCCAATATCTTGTCCATAGACAGCACTCTCTGGCATAAGAAATTTCTCATCATCTCTGTTTTAAAGGCACATCCTTTTATTCTCCGGCTGTGCCTTCTGGTCTAAGAGTCTGCATCTAGTGGAAACATGTTCTCCACGTCTACTCTGTCAAAGCCTTTCATTACTCGATGGGTTTCAGTAAGATTTTCCTTCATCTTTCTAAACAGGCCCAGAACCATCAAACTCTCTTCAATCTTGAAGTTGTGCCCTCCTATCCTAGACCAGTGGTTCTCAATCTTTTTTCTTATACTCACATGCTACCTTATGTAATCCCTTAGCCTTAGATGCTCTGTGGTTAGTAAGGGATGTGAGTGGAATAAAAAAGGTTGAGAACCACTGTTTTAGACTCTCCCACCATGAGAAACAACCTTTCTATATCTACTTTGTCCATCCCTTTCAACATTTAAAATGTCTAAATGAGGATTCCCCCATCATTCTCCTAAATTCCAATGAGTACAGACAATAGCTGTCAAACACTCCTCATATGATATCCCTTTCATTCCTTGAATCATCCTTGTGAACCTCCTTTGAACCCTCTTCAATGTCACCACATGCTTTCTTAAATAGGGAGCCACAAACTGCCCAAAATACTTCAAGTCAGGTCTTACCATTTCCTTATAAAGCTTCAACATCACATTCCCTGCTCTAATATTTTTTTCCTCTTGAAATGAATGCCAACGTAACATTTGCCTTCTTCACCTCTGACTTTACATGCAAGTTTAACTTCAGGCTATCCAGCAAGAGAATTCCCAGTCCCTTTGTATGTGGGTATTTTCATTTTTTCCCCATTTAGAAAATAATCTGCCCATTTATTATTTTTTCTTTTGACATTATTCAGATTTTCAGATTTATTGTCAAAGTACATACATGACATCACATATAACCCTGAGATTTTCATTCCTTTGGGTGAGGCAGAATTCCCACTTATTGCAGTGCAAACAAAAAAAACTGACTCAATGTACACATGTAAAGAAATAAAGAAATGTAAACAAACTGACTGTGCAATATAGAGATAGAAAAGAAATCAATAAAGTGCAAAAGTAAAAGTCCTTAAATAAGTCTGATTGAGTTTGTTGTTGAGGAGTCTGATAGTGGAGGGATAGCAGCTGTTCCTGGACCTGGTGGTACAAGTCTTGGGGCTCCTATACTTCTTTCCTGATGGTAGTAGTGAGAACAGAGCGTATGCTGAGTGTTGTGGATTCTTGATGATCGCTGCTGCTCTCCAATGGCAGCTGTCGATGTACTTGATGGTGGGAAAGTTTTGCCTGTGATGTCCTGGGCTGTGTCTGCTGCCTTTTGCAGGGATATCTACTTGGGGATATTGGCATCCCCATACCAGACCGTGATGCAGCCAGTCAGTACATTTTCCACCACACATCTGTCAAAATTTGGCAGGTTTTTTGATGTCATACCAAACCACCACAAACTCCTGAGGAAGTAGTATTTTACCACACCTGTAGGAAAGAGAATCTTAGGGTTGTATGTGATGTCATGTATGTATTCTGAAAATAAATCTGAAATTTGAAATCTGACTTGGACCAAATGCAGGCTTCCCTCCAATATATCCCCGTGGTGGCAAATGCCTGGAAATAGTAGAAAACCCATTGTATGGGGAAACCTGGTGGGGGGGGGGGGGGTGGGTGCCAAAACCCCACACAATGAGACTCATAGAAGTGTTGAAAATAACAGCAAGGAAACATCTGCACAGTAGCTTATTGATATTGGTTAAAAATGCAGAGCCAACACACCCAGACAGCACAGTAATATGTGGCTGATGCCCTGTAGTGTGTAACTCAGCTGGTTCTTGTTAGGGAGACATCTTTTCACTGTCTTGAACACCGAATAGCAGCCAACAACACATTAATACTTAAAGCACTGCACCATTATTTTGAGAACTGCTTTCCAAACTGCAGCATGTTGGAAAAAAAGCTGAAACATGTGGCATTGTTTATCGGGCTTTGTCCCATGTATAGTAAGTAGCCCATGAAAGAGATGCACCGAGAAATTTAGGGATGGCCCTTTTTGTGGTCGTCCACTTCAATCAAGCCTCTGGAAACAGGCATGTTTACAAGGTTTACTGTTAATCTAGATTTATAGAGAGGAAATCAGATGTCATGGCCTGGACCTTAACAGATTTAACCCATAATCCTTTGCTAAATCAGCCTGTTGAGATCATGGTTCAGTAGCAATAAATTATTCTGCAGTCTTGTAATCAGAAATAGTGTTGAGAGCTTGATGGCTCATTGCTTCTGGGTTCGTACTTCACTTGTGGTTGAATGGGTAGACTTTCGCTTTTGATCAGTAGGTGATGAGGTCAAGTCTCACATGAAGACTTCAGTGCAAGTGCTTAGGCTGATACTTGAGGGCAGAAAGAGAGGGCATCTTTCCTTCTTGGAGGTGCAGTCTTTTAGAAGAAATGGTCAACAAAGGCTATAGATGAGGAAAGATGAGCATGCTCGGTTAGTGTAACAGTTAGAGCAAGGCTATTACGGTGCCAGCTATCCAGGTTTGAATCCAAGACTGTCTGTAATGAGTTTGTATGTCGTCATCATGTCCGCATGGGTTTCCTTGGGGTCCTCCAGTTTCCTCCCACCCTCCAAAAGCATATGAGGGTTATTAGGTTAATTGATCACATGGGTGTATTTGGACAGCGCAGGGTCATGAGCCGGAAGGGCCTTTTTACTGTGGTGTAACTCAAAATTTAAAAAAAAATTATTATCCTGCTGCCTTTCCCGCTGGTTATACCTCAACATCAAAAACAAATGTCCAGATCTTTTCACACTTGCAGCACCCGACTTTTTAAAAATTTTCAGAAGCAGTTTTGTCACAGAGCTTATTTGTGTGAGCTTGCTGTGTACAAATTGGAAGCCATGTTTCTTCTGATACATGACAACACTGCAAAAAAATGAAATAGTAAATCCATCTGGCTGTGAAAGATGTTGTAAATGGATGTCTTACTTTCATAGAATTACTGGAGACCATTTGGCCCACGACATCCACTCCTTCCTTCCCATCTTTTAACCACTGGATTAAAATGAAACTGAGGATTCAGTGGATTGCCTGAGAGCAAAGAGTTAGCTTAGCTTAGTGGATAACACAATGCTATTACAACCCTATGACCCCTATTCGAATCTGGCGCTGTTAGTTAAGAGCTTGTACGTCTTGCTGGGGCTGCATGGGAATCCTCCAGTTGCTTTGGTTTCCTCCCATGTTCTAGAGTCATCTGGGGTTGGTAGATTGATTGGTTGCATGGGTGAAATTTGGCAGCACGGACACATGGGCCGGAAGGACCTGTTACTGCACTGTGTCTCTAGATTAAAATTAAAGTTAAATGAAGGCCGTTCAACCCATTAAACTTTGGCTTTCTTTTCCAAATTGAAATCGATACAATTTTAGTTCAGATGGTTGGATCCATTGGACTTTCATGACCTGGCACATTTACCACATTGATCTTTCTGAAGATATTTCTGAAGAAGGTTTAGGGGGAACTTCTTTACTCAGAGAGTGGTGGGAGTGTGGAACGAGCTGCCATCTGATATGGTATAATGCGGTGTCAAAGATAAATACTTTGATGGGAGAGATCTAGAGGATTATGGACTGGGTGCAGGTCAGTGGGACTAGTGGAATGATGTTTTGGAACATGCTAGAAGGCCAAATGGCCTGTTTTCTGTGCTGCAGTGTTCTATGGTTTTATATTAAATTTGGAAAGAATTACTCAGATAGATTTCATCTTTGGTTAAAGCATCATTTCAAATGGAGTGTGAAGGCCGATATTGTAGGGATGCAGCTGTTGAAATGCAAAGTCAGTGAAAAGAAATAAAAACAGGAAGAACTGGAAAAATTCGGAGGTCCAGCAGCACTTGTGGATGGAATTTTAAAAAAAACTGCAGACACCAGGAATCTGAAATAAAATGGTTGACAAATTTCATTTGCTGCTCTAATTTGAGGGAATGAGCAAATACTTAATAAACCGTTTAGACTTAATTAACGCAGTGTAGAGCTCGTCGAAAGAACCAAAGACTTGTTGATCCAAACCAAGGCTTTTATTAGCAAAAGACCGGAGCTCTTCACAGGTGGCCGACCAGTCCGGAATGATCCGACCTGGCTAGGGACACAACCCTTTAAGGCCCAAACAATAGGTGTGGCTTAGCTCTCAGCCAATCGCTGTAAGCACAGTCTAGATACAGTAACTATATACACTATGTACATTGGTGATAGATCTGTACTATCACACGCAGTTGAAGAATTGATCCTTGAGTATTGTACAAGGAGTACAAAGGCAACCGTTGATAAAGAGGATGGCTTACTAAGTCTATTGATGGACAAGGTGGTGGTGAAGGCATTTGGCACGTTTGCCTTCACTGGACAAGGGCATTGAGTACAACAGCTGGGGCAGCAGGTTACAGCTGTACAAAGCATTGGTGAGACAGTACCTGCAATGTTATGTGCAGTTCTGACCACAACAAAGATGTGATTAAGCTGGAGAGAGTCCAGAAAGGTTTACAAGGATATTGCCAGGATTGGAGGGATTGAATTATAAGGAGAGGCTGGGAAGATTTTCCATGGAGTGAAGGAGGTACAGTTAAAATGGGTGGTCAGAGTCGTTTTACCAGCATAGGAGAGTAAAATGAAATAATATAGTTTTAAGCTGAGAGTGGAGTGATTTAAAGGGGATTGGAGATGCAAGTTTCTTATATGGAGGATGGTGGGTATATGGAATCAGGAACCAGGGATATGGTGGAGGTGGCCACAATTACAATGTGTAAAAGACATTTAGGAAGGGACATAGAGGTAGGCAGGAAAATCTACAGATGATGAGGTCTAAAGCAGGAAACAAAAATGCTGGAGAAACTCAATGGGTCACAAAATATTCACAAAGAATAAAAGGCAGTCGACATTTTGGGCCTGAGCCCTTCATCAGGAATCCATCTATTATCTCCTACCTCTCAGTCTGTGCTCCTCCCTCTTCCCCTTCACCCCCTCCCCTCATCTGTTTTATTCTGGCATCTGGCTTATTTTCAATGATTCAGGCTCAAAACGTCAACACTCTTTTGCATCCTAAAGTTGCTGCATGACCTGGTGAGTTTCTCCAGCACTTCCGTGTCCTGGATGGGTATACGAATAGGAGATGTTTAGAAGGATCTAGGGGAAATGGGTCAGCTCAGGAAGACATCTCTGTTAGCATGGAACAAGTTAAATGAAGGGCCTGATTGCCTGACTTTCTGACTTTGATGTCTATAAGGTTATCGACAATGGAATCTACCAGGTGTTGCAAAATCCTTTCCTCTGAATTCTTGCTGTTAAACATTGTCAACATTCCTGATTGTGGAACAACTTGGTCAACCTGCCCAATCAAATGATCATTTGTTGGGCAGCAAAATGGATTAAATATATTGATCAATCATTATTTGATTGAATAGTACAGCTGAAATGCTGTTCCTTCATTCCCTTGTTTCATGGAGTTTTTTTAAACTGCCATTTTAAACTATGGCCCCTAGACACAGGCTAAATGTTGCCTCTTGCTTTGATCTCTGACCCTTGTTCATTTTAAAGAAAATGGTGTAAATTATTTTGGCAATGACAGGATCTCTTCAAAGAAACCATTTAATTCAGACAAACTTTGTTCAGCGTGTAACTAACTAAATAACTTGGCATCCTCTGCTTGTTGGGCAAAGTTCATTTGTTGTCACAAAATTTTGAACAATACAGAAAAGTAAATTTTCAGTAACTGAAAAGCTGGAGTGGGGGTAGCACACTTAATAAATAGCCTGCTGTATGCAGGCACCGTGTTCATCTTCGCTCGCGAAGGGATGGGCCACGATGATGATGATGTATACAGAAGCCTAATAGCCTGAATACGCATGAGATTGCCTGATTTTGGAAACTAAGCAGGCTCAGGCCTTGTCAGTACTTGGAGGGGAAACCGCCTTTGAATGTAGGAGCTGTAGGTTTCTGTGAGGGGCGCTGGACAAAGTGACAATTCTCTTGTCTGCCTTACGGTAGACATAACTCAAAGAATTCCATGTATATTACATTTGAAATGTTGTTTTTTGTGGCAATAATGGAACCTTTCTCTTACTCTCACTATGCTCCCAATACCCACACAAACTGTCCACTTAGTTTGACCTTCCTTGGCATTTCCTCCAAGCCCATTGCATTCAATGTGATAATAAAATGTAGCTTAAACCATGTCAATCCAATTGGTCTCCAAGGACAGGATCCAGTAATGGTCTGTTAGCCATGTGCATGTGGTTATTTGCAGTATGTTAGCAGTGAAAGCTGGCTTCTCCTTACCGGCAATTAAAATTGGAGGCAGGAAAGGGAAGTTTTCAGAACAAGTTGGGGGTGGGGAGGGAGGAGGGAGGAGCCAAAGGTATAATCTTGTCATTTTACTGGGAGAGGTACAAAGCACCTCCACACAGGTAAAACAATAAAACATCAGGCCCATTGAATGATATCATAGGCTGAATGAAGAACAGTCTGAATGTTGGAAGTATGTTTCTTTATGTCGAGGGAATGCAATGGACCAAAGCTCGTGCCACTCTTCTTTGGGAGAGATAGTTGAGATAATGTAAGAAATTTTGAAATCGTTAGTAAAGTAAGGATGTGAGGTCAAATATAGAAGCCCCCATTTAAGACTGAATTGAATTGAATTGTTTTTGCTGTCATGTGCTGTGATAAATTAAAAGGTTTCATTTTGCATGCTATCCATGCAGCAGGTAGTACAATCACAATAAATAAGCAATTAAATAAGACAACAGCAGAGAGCTCTGTATTACAGTAGTCAAGTAGTGCAGGGTATAGAGAAAAGTACAATGTAATAAAAAAAGCATTTCAAGGAAACATATATGTTTTTTACACAGCTGCTGCTTTCCAGGAAATTAATCCCAATTTCCCAGATCACAGTCTGTGTAAAAAGATCAGTTCAGGAATATGGACTTATTTCCATTCTGGCATTTTACCTTCCCGACCCCTAGTTAATTTCCCGGATTGCCTGCGGTCTAAACTGAACAGCAGACGATCCGTGAACAACAGGCTAATGAATGGGACGTCCAGCCTATGAAAACACTGTCTAACCACGCGGTGTGATATGGATCGTTGGAATTTTGGCTGTTCCTGAGTGAACGGCTACTCCGGGAAGACGGGGAGACACTTCAGAGTGGAAAACTCACGCATGTTCTATGTAAAACACACAGTGCACTACCTGTGGATGTCGCATGACCTGCTGAGTTTCTCCAGCACTTTAGTGTGTTGCACTCGACCCCAGAATCTGCAGATTTTGCCAGTGTGAGATAAACTGAAGAGTCTGATAGCAGTAGGAAAGAAACTGATCTTGAATTTGGAGGTTTGTGTCTTTTTGCACGTGTATCTTCTGACCAGATCCTTGCTACTGAGAAGGAAGGAGAGTCTGAGTGCTGAAAACTAACAAAGCAAAAAAAAGTAGTACAAACAGGAGTGAACTACAGAGCTTCTTAAATATGTGCTTCTTTTCAATAGAATCAAGACATTTTTCTGCTTTACCCCCCATGACTTTTGATTTGCTCGATAACAAAAAACCTAGCATTCTTGGTCAAGTTTAAGTTCAGATTTATTGTCAGAATACATGCATGCATGATATCACGTACAATCCTCAGATTCTTTTTCCTGTGGTTCAGGGAGAATTTCTACTTATTGATAGTATAAACTATACCAAAGAAAAATATACATACACGAAAGAGAGAAACGTGAACAAATTGACTGTAAATATACCGAAAAAAATACTCAGTAATAAACAATTTGCAAAATAAGAGTCCTGAAATGCGACTCTGATTGAGTCTGATGGTTCCCAAATGAGTCATTTAGCACCTACACATCTTTCCTGATGGCAATAGTGAGGACGAAGCATTTTCTAGGTGGTGTGGATCCTTGATGATTGCTGCTGGTCTCTAATGGCAATGTCTCATGTAGATTTTCTCGGTCATGAGGAGAGTTTTGCCTGTGATGTACTGGGCTGTGTCCACTAACTTTTCCAGGGCTTCCCACTCATACCAGGCTGTGATGCAGCTGGACTGCACACTTTCCAAACTGTAGAAGTTTACCAAGGTTTCCGATGTCATGCCAAAGACCTGAAAACTCCTGAAGAAGTAGAGGAGCTAAAGTGCTTTCTTCACGCTGACATTTGTATGTTGATTCCAGGAAAATTCCTCTCAGATCATGGCTCCCAGGAATTTAAATTTGCTCCCTCTCTCCACCTCTGATCCCCCAGTGATCACTTGATCATACAACTCCAGATTTCCCTTCCTGAAATCAATGATCAGCTCCTTGATTTTGGTGACATTGAGTGCGAGGTTGTTGTCGGTACACCATTCAGCCAAGTTTTCAATCTCGCTGACTCATCGCCCCTTTTGAGGCATCCATTACTGTGGTGTTGTCCGCAAATTTGCAAATGGTGTTGTTGTACTATGCCACGCAGTCATAGGTGTAAAGTGAGTAGAGTAGGGGGGGGTCTAAGAACACAGCCCTGCGGTGCTCCAGTGGTAATAGAGATTGTGAGGGAGATGTTCTTGCCAATCTGCACTTATTGGCATCTGGAGGTGTGGAAATCTAGAATCCAATTACACATTTCAGTTTTGAGGGGATTATGGTGTTGAATGCCAAACTGTAATCAATAAAGAGTTTCCTGATGTATGTATCTTTGCTGTCCAGGTGTTCCAAGATTTTGTGTAGAGCCATTGAGATGGCCTGTTGGTGCAATAGGTAATTTGGAATGACTCCATGTTGCTGCTCAGTCAGGAGCTGATATGCTTCAACACCAGCTTCTCAAAACACTTTATCATTGTGGATGTGAGTGCCACTGATCAGTAGTTGTTTAAACAGGTTGCCACACTCTTCTTGGGCACGGCTACGAAAGAGGCCTGTTTGAAACAGAGTGATATGTTGAAGATATCCATGAAAACACTGGCTAGTTGTTCAACCCAGCTATTCAATACTTGACTTGTAACTTTGTTCGGACCAGATGCTTTCCTGTGTGCAGTTGTGCTTCCTTGTTCTGGTCAGGAATATACTCAATGACTGAGCATCGAAGATCGCTCAGGTAGAAAATTCCAAAGATTCATAATGCAAGAAATTTCTCCTCTAGATGCTGCCTTATATATTAGTTCTGGGTAGTTCTGCACCTGTCACTTCTCTCAGAATTTTGAATCTTTTATCCTGGGTGCAGGTGGAATGCAGTGGAATGCTTTACACCACTTGGCTGTGTGTAGTTCCAACAGCATTGAGGAAGATCTACAGCATGCAAGATAAAACAACTCTTCGACAGGCATCCCATTCACATTACCCTACAGCAGCTGTGGCTTGCTTCATCTGCAGCACCTTGCAAACCTGCGAGCTCCAACGCCAAAAAAAGCAAGGGCAACAGGCCCACAGGAATGCCAAAACCTGAAATGAATGGAATTATTTATTTCTCACATCCTGAAATACAATCAGAAGCTGTTTTTGTGCACTATCTCGGCAATCCAACTCACACCGCAGGTAGTGTCAGGATTAGATGTGAGGATTAGATTGTTAACCATATAACCATTTACGGAGCGGAAACAGGCCATGTTGGCCTTTCGAGTCCGCACCGGTTCACTAGAACAGCTCCACTAGCTCAAACCTCCCGCTCTCTGCCAATAACCCTTCAACCCCCTCACCTCCATGTACACATCCAACCTTTTCTTAAATGACAGAAGGGACCCTGCCACAACTATCTCATTCGGAAGCTCATTCCATTCTGCCACCACTGATGGAGACTTGCCCAGTACTTCTGAAATAGTCAAGAAGGAGCAGGTTGAATGTGAGGGTCATAATTAATTGAGCAGCAAAAGACAGATTCTGATCTTGTTGACTTAAGCGAGAAAGCTGTGAATGAAGATGCAATTAAGGAAATGCCCTGTGGATATTACTTGAAGGGTGAATTGTTAATGAGGAAATGGAGACCTCGTGCTGTTCCTGCAAATGAAGAATGGACGGTGATTCATCAGGTGATCATTCCTAGAATTTATCGGAATGAAATTTTAAATTTGGCCCACAGTACAGCTTTGGGTGGTTATCTTGGTATAAAGAAAACCATGAATAAGATTTTGAAACAATTTTTCTGGCACAACATTTTGTTTGGCACAACATTGTGGGCCAAATGGCCTGTATTGTCTGTACTGTTTTATGCTCTATGTTCTAGTGCAGCATTTTTCAACCTCTTTATGGCTATGGTGTCCCTCAGACTCAGCTCAAAGTTTATGGGCCTGTTTCCCTGTAAAACAATCAAGCTTTTGTTTCTTCCATACTTCTTTTCTACATGAAACAGGAAAACATATTTATATTACGTGAGGTGAAAAGAAAACAAGGCCTTTACTTAAATGTGCTGAGAATAGTTGTTCTGGAGCAATAATAACAAATCAATAAATAAATAGGCGGACAAACAAATGTACAGAGTAGTAGAGAGTAGTGTGACAATAGTCAATGCAGAGTATGGAGAAGGTACAAAAACAGTGCAGGGCATGGAGAAAATTAGAGTGAAAAAAGCAGTGAGATCCACGAATGAGTCTGAGAACAGAAAGAGAAGAAAACAGTGAGATCCACGAATGAGTCTGAGAACAGAAGGAGAAAAAAAATGTCCTTGAATCAGAAAGTTTGTGTTGTCAGGCACATGTATTGTAAGTTCTCCTCTAAGTCTTACCATTCTGATTTAGAAATGCATTGTTTTTCCTTTATCAAAGCTGGGTCTCATCCCTGAAACCCCCTGACCAACAAAATTGTGGCAACACCTTCATCAGTGATTTCCACAGAATCAAATGCATGGAGGGAGGGGGTGGATAATAAATGCTGATCTTGCTGGTTTTGCCCACATTGCAAAAGATTAAGCAATTATCTCTCCTCACACCACCACTCCCAGCCCAGGAATCAATCCAGTAAACTGATACTCAGCAGAAAATAATTATGTGTACTGTAAATAACACAGATTTACCACTGAGCACCATAATACTAGTCTTTGCAGAGTGTGGAGAATCTGAGGAATGTTCCACCTCTGAAAGTTGAGGGGTGGCATGGTTGGTGTAGCAGTTACAATGCTTTTACAGCGCCAGCGATCGGGACTGGGGCTCAAATCCCACCCTGTCTGCTGTAAGGTGTTCTCCTCGTGTCTGCATGGTTTTTCTTCAGCGGCTCTAGTTTCTTTCCACCGTTTGAAATGTATCAGGGGTGTTGGTTAATTGGGTGCAAATTGGGTGACATGGACTTGTGGCCCGAAATGGCCTGTTACAGTGCTGTATGTTATGTTTAAATTTAAGACCCTGAGGGTCTTGGGAAGCTGGAATGGAAGAGGAGACGAGAAACAGATCTTCCATGCTCATATTGAATGATGGGGGAGGCTTGTGGGCCTGAGTCAGCTACTCCTCATCCTCTCTTTTCTTTAGATGTTCAAAAATAGCACAGAGAAAGTGCTAGGGACTAGACATTAGGAGCACCACATCTGTTGTGGGTAGAGTATTAGAGGCACTCCAAGCAAGGCCTAATGACAGACTTGGTTAGCTGGGGAGAGATTTGATAAGAAAAGAACAGAGTGGTTATGGTGGGAGGTCCTGTCTTGTAAATTTAGTGGAGCTATTCAATGAAATGACAGCCCTCAGAGGTTTATGGATGGGATTCACAGTTTTACAACTGTATCATTTAACTTAACTTGTGCATGAGTCAAACAACTTGATTAGAATGAAAACTGGCTAAAGCAGGGATTATGAACGGTGGTTGTGAAATCATTTATTGACATTTGATGACAACGATGGAGGGATATGGACTGGGTGCAGGTCAGTTGGATTTGGCAGAACAAGAGTGTGTCACTCACTAGAAGGGCCAGTGTATTCTGATGTAATGTTCTATGGTTCCATTCCAAAGTGGAACAGGCTGAGTCAGTGCTGTTTAAAAGATTTTCTACTGAGGCAACAGAGAACAAGACCCTTGTGATCTGTAGATGATCCTAAATTGGGGAGAGGATAGTACAGAGAGAATTTAAGTCAAGCTTACATGAAACCTTGGTGAGACTACCTGAAAAACTGCATATACCTGTGGTTTCCATTCTCCAGAAATGTTCAGAGATACTGAACAATGTGCAGAACAAAGTTAATAGAATTACACTGTTATGGGTTATATTATATATTATATCATATATAAATATGTTTTTCAAAGAGATCGATTGTGGGGGTTTGGTGTAGGTCAGTTCACAAACAGAAACTTACACTTCACATCTCATTTAAAAGGGAAGAGCTTTGCTGAAGCTGGACATTCAGGCTTTGACACTTTGCAGAGAGAATGGAACTACTTTGGAAAGAATTTCCAAAGCAGGTGCAAATGGAGAAGTCCGGGCTCAAGTGCTGATAAAGATCTTTCAAGGATTGGGTTAGAAGCTTGAGGAGGGATTCTGGTTTTTAAAAGCAGAGAGAGAGGAAAGAAGGAACAGGATTCTTCCCTGAGAGAGGACAGAAGTCAGCTCTGCAGTGACTTTTGAGGCTGCAACATGGTAAGCTGGCAGCTTGTTGAAAACCCCATTCTGAAGATGGATTGTAAGTTCTGAGTTCAGCCTGTTGAGGACCCTTGTAGTCCACACAAGAGGAAATGGCTGGCTAGAGTGTTTCATCTGAAATAAGGGAAATGAGAGGAACTTTGTGCTGACCTGGAAGAAGAGGTTATCATTTGGAAAACCCATGATGGGGCAAGTTTCTTCAGCAAGGCCTTTGGTGCCTGCATGGCTGGCTTCAGTCAAGCTCTTGCATTTTAAATGAGATGTGAAGTGTTACTCTGTGGTGACCTACACTAAATTTCCCCCCATCCCACAATCTATCTCTTTAAAAACATATTTATATATAATATAACCCATAACAATGTATTTGGGGGGGGGGGGGCATGGCCTGTGAGCCACAAGGGCCTGTTACCATGCTGTATGTCTAAATTTAAAAAAAATAAATGTGGATGCTTATATTTTTGTGAAACACCTGACGTTCTATGAAGGTAATGTATAAATATTGCTACAATAGCAAACCTCAGGTTATCCTTCAACCATTGATGGGGAGCCCTTTGGTTTTGTTAGTGCCCAGTCAGGTTTTATTTAGCACCACGGAATTGTATTTACTGGGAGGCAGGCTAATTCCGCCAGATACGCATCCCAGAGAACCCATGTGCTGTTCACTTGTTGGTAACAGCCTGCACAAGGATTGTTGAATGATCCAACAGTAAGCAGCCAAAGTAAATAAAATGGCATTGTTTACCAATGGGACAACATTGATGAAGAGGAGGCTGCAATCCGTACATGCTTGTGACTAACATTGTATTAGTCTGAGCTGGCTTCAAACCTGTGTCCCTGTGGTGAAAGAACAATGCGACCAGCCACTGCTACCTCATTACACACTGCAAATCCAAAGCCTGCTTCTGTTTTTGATAAAAGGCAAACTGTCTTTCTGGTTTTATATGAATTTCTGGCTCACAATATGGTTTGATACTTTTAAAAGGATGCGCCAATATTCAAAGCAATGCTGAGGGACCTTTGATACTAGTAACAACATTCTCTTTTACTCTTATAAATCCGAATAACTATGCTTCTTCATGCGAAGAGCTGACAGATTAGTTCTCAAGGATAAAGATGGTGGAGTTGTTGTTTCAGTCAGGAGGAGCCAATAATCAGAAATTAAGGACCGGAAGGAGCGGAGTGCGGTGTGGTGAAGGGATAGAGTTTAGCGAGATGGAGTTTATTACAAGCACCGTAGATGTGCAGAGGGTACAAGCCATCCAGATGGCTTGTATCAATGAAACTGAAGAGGGATAATTGCACTGCCTGGAGGTCCTCACTTTTTCATCTTGCTCAGTATTTCTTAAAGGATTGTCAAACAAGTCCAATGTAATCATTCCTGGATGTGGGTGTATTAACAAACACAACGCAGAACATGTATTCTTTTGAAGTAACGGCTGGTGACTCTCGAATTCTATGTTTCTGGACTCCATTCATTCGATTAATTCCTCTGGTGCTTTCCTCACTGCACTGCAGAGCATTGCAGCTGGTCTATCTGTCCCATCTGGCAAATGCCCCATTCACATTTACAACTTTATTTAGTTTACACTCAGTAGCATGCTCATAATATGGATCATTCCAAAGCTATTCATCTTTGCTCTTGACATTTTTAAGTTCAGTCACATAACGTGGAGTTCCAGTGAAATTTAGAACAAGTCCATTGACCATCTTAAGGCAAATGGAATGATTGAGTGCCAAATGTTCTCAGATACTCTGCTTGGAGTCTCGATTTTGGCATGACTTTCTGTATAATGCAGTTTGTGAGATCACTTGGGTACTTAACCTTTCTATTTGTATTTTTCCTGTGCAATGGACTCCCAAATATGCAAGTTTGTATTGGGAAGGGTCGTGGCTGTCACATAACAGCACTGCCCCCTACCTAATTGGAGGACACACCACCTGCCAGTTAAGGTTTGCCCATCCCCCCTCCCCCCCACCCAATAGTGCACACTTTGCCGTTGGCCAATTTAATTATTTTGTACTTGGCCTTGGGCCCTTGGCTGTTATAATTGGATTAACCTTCCTGGCAGCAAGCCATTGAAATCCTGCTAACGTCCTGGGCTGGACCCCCCAGCCTGCCAGCACTTTCAAGGTCCTATGTGTGCTTTGTTCTCTCTATTTCCCAGCTTGGGGCCACCCTGCTCACTCCAGGCCTAGAACTGTGGAAGGGCACTGGAGAAATTCTTGGTAAGATATGCACTGTTTAAAAGGGTTGGGTGCATTTAATTAGTGTCCCTGGTAGCATGGAGCTGTGCCTGCACTGAGTCAAGAGATGGTAGGCATCGTATTGATTTTTCCCATTTTGTTATATGTGTATGTGTACTTTGTTCCCAGGCTATTTTCCCACGTTCATTATTAATTGTATGCATGTTTCATTCCCGCTATTATTTTTCCCTCGGCTGCTGTAAATTGTCTCTGTGTGGCCTCTGTTGCCATTTTCCTGCATTTGCCTTCTGTAAATAAAATTCTTTATTACCAAATCTATGTGTCCAGAGTCCTTGCCTTTGAGATCCACCAAACCTGTTTCCTCACTCACAACAACATTCTGGTTTTAAAAACAAAAAAAAAATCATCAGATATCAATTCCTCTGAGGATGGTATGGTTAGTGTAGCAGTTAGCGCAACACTATTACAGCACCAGCGAGCCAGGTTCGAATCCGGTGTTGTCTGTAAGGAGTTTGTACGTTCTCATCATGTCTGCGTGAGTTTCCTTCCACCTTTCAAAATATATGGGGATTGTAGATTAATTGGTGTGTTTTGACGGCACATGCTTGGGGCCTGTTATAAATTTAAAAAAAAATTAAAATTTATAAAATAAATATGGATGAGAAAAGGCTGTTTAGATTATCATAGGTTTCACAAACTTTTGCTTTTATTCCATTGCCCTGCAATTTTCCCAGAGGTGTTCCTTTTCGGTTTCCCACTTGAAAGTTGGTGTTAAACCTGTCCATCTTTTCAAGCAATGCATTCAACAGAACCATCTGGAAGTTGTGTTATTCATATGTCATATGTGATAAATCTACTGTGGCCATGTTGTCAATGCTGAGGTGGAGCTCATCACTTGTGGTAAAGTATAGCTCAGCTTGACTCTGTTCATAACTGCCAATCAGTTGTTGCCCTCAGGGGATTAAAGGCAACTAATCTCCAGTGCAATCCAATATCCTTACAGGCAAATATTTGTGAGTGTACATGCGCTTATGTGTGTTAGATGGCTGAAGCAGGAATTGCATTTGGTCAAATTACATGCTAAATCCTGAGAAGAAAATTGATCCATTCACCCAGATCATTATGGAAATGATCATCCATTATTCTTGAATCAAATATTGGATAGAAATGAAATTATATATTGAGATCGATGTATTGTTGGTAGCTGGCATTATCTGAGATGAGATGTCAAACATGACAAATTTATACTCCATCACAATGTCACATAGGATTCCAACTGTAGCAATAAAGAAGCAGTCATCTCAATATGATCGAGTTAATATCTATCTATCTATCTATCTATCTATCTATCTATCTATCTATCTATCTATCTAGTGTGTAGTCTGATAGAATTATCATGGAGTTCAGTCACAAATCCTAATTGGAAAACTGGACGTAACCAGAACAGAAGAGGAGGTGAGGGAAAAGGAAGCCGCAGAAGGAGAAGAAGAACAGGTGCAGAAGAGGTTCACTGTTAAGGGGTTGGCTATATTCTTTGCAGACCTTAACAGTTTGCTGAAGAGATGGACCCAAACACTGAAGGCTTTTCATTGGTAGAGAGTAATGCTCATGAAGTGTTTGCAACATATAAAGATATATATATCTATATCTCCAAACATATATCTACACACACACAACACATGCGAGTGTGTGTATGTGCATTTTTTATCTATAAGATTCCCAATGTTTAAGGTTGGCTGAGTAATCTAATATTTTTAGTTGTTGCCCCAATTTGGATTAATAAAGTTAATTAGTACCTGTAATTGAGTGTATTTTTTGAAGATGAAACTAAATGCAAATATATCATACTGCACTTAAGTAGGGAAACTGGATGTTACAAGTAAATTATTCTGATTGAAAGAAGTATAAGCTTCTTGGTAGATTCAACAGATATTGTATCAGATTACCATCGAACAATTGTTTGGAAATTGAATGGACAGATCTGAAAAAAATATATAAATTAGACTGAAAAAAATATATAAATTAGACCCTTAACTGTGCATTCCGATTCTAAATCAAAATGTAAGGGAAATGTATTTTCAAGGTATGTTAATGTTCAAGGTATGTTAATGTAAGGGAAATGTATGTTCAAGGTATTAATTGCAGACAAAAGCCCTGAAGCTGACCCCACAGCCTAATCTAAACCTCGGTAAAGTTAATCAACAACGTAACTCCAAGGAATGTCTTAATCTAAGAACAAATGGACCATGGGGCTAAAGCCGGTGAAAAGGCATTTAAGATAATGTGATGAAAAACCTCTTCATGCAAACTGTTTGCACATTTGGATTGTTCTTCCAGATGTGGTCAAGATAAAGATTAAAGAACCAATTAGATTGGAGAAAGAGGGTGGTGGTGGGTGGAGGGGGGGGGGGGGTGGTTTCGATCTAATGTGTTTATTTTCTGCTCATCGTTGCAATGGAGTCTTGATCCTTCGCTTTCAAATAAACAGGATCAAATTTAACAAGAACATTTTATAAAATGCATTGTTCATTTATTTCATTATCAACAGTCATTTCTAGATTTTGATTTAATTTACCCTGTGTGGTCCATTATTGCAATCATCTTATGTAATCTAGAACCGTGAGAGATGTTAAATTTAAAGGATTGAAGACAGAGTACCGCAAGCTGTGTCACCTTAAGAATCATGTTTGTAGCTGACAGAGCGATATTGTTTTGGGACAATATTTAAAAAAAAACTTTTCTTATGATAACTGGCAATTTTTCAATAAAATCACTATAGTTTGGGACTGAGTTATCCAGACAATGCAGGTTTGACCTGCTGTCTGAGTAGAATTAGTTGAATTAGGGGGCCTTCTGCTTCTTTAAGTGGCATGGGTTAAAAAAAAAACTGCTGAAGGTGTTTTTAAATTTGTTCTTAAAAACTACACAATGGCTTGGCAGCATATTATTGCCTATCACTTGTTACCCTGAGGGGATTAAAAGTCAGCTAATCCTGAGTGCAATCCAATATCTGTGCTGGCAAATGTGTGTGTGCGTGCGTGAGTGTTAGTTGGCTGAAGAAGGAATTGGATTTGGTCAAATTACATGTAAATTACTGCATGGAAATAGGCTGCTGTTTATCCTCCAGAGCTGCAGAAACTCTACTTCCTTGTTTCCCATGTTTTAGTCCCTGTTATTTTTCTTCAACCATCATCCAACCTATTTTCAGTAGTTAATATGGAGTTCATCTTAAACATTAATGCTGGTAAGGTCCGTACCAAACCCCCAGATAAGGTGGTCTCTTTCTCATTCTTCAAGCATTTTATGACTTTGCAGTCTTACTCTGGACTTTGAAAGCTAGCCCTGCCCATCTACTTTGCCCCATTCGGTCAAAGCGTTGAATTTATCTGTCAAATCTCCTTTTAATCCCAAAAGCTGTGAATGAAAAATGGCCTACACCATGCCAAGTGCTTGCATAAATTTTGCAGGTGGCTCTCGCGTTTCAGATATAACCCACTGAAATTATAAAATGGGGCAACAATTTTTTCAAAAGGCTTGCTTGCTGAAATAAAATTGGGATTACGATAGACAACTTCAAGCTGAACACAAAGATTTGCTATATCATATAGGAAGTAGGAAAAACATTAAATGAACTTTTATTGAATTTAGCATGTTTAATTGCATAATGATGCTGACCCATTGTGTTCAACTGACCTAAAAGTGTTTTGCACTGATTTTTGTTTGTACTCAGCATCTGATGCCTCTCGCGTCAGTGTGCAATAGTTAGCCAGCATTGATGGATTCTAGATGCCCCGATACTGCTTTTCCATGGTCGCAATGTCCTGGTGAAACCTTTCACCGTGCTCATTACTGACTGCACCAAGATCAGCGGGGAAATAGAGCAAGTGAAAATGCAGAAAATGAATTTTCAGTGGCATGTTGCCCTTCATGCTTTTGTATGCTCGAAGTAGACTTAAAATATGACCAGAAATCACAAAAATATGTTATATCTAAAAACTGGTACATGATAGGAAAATTTTATGGTGATTTTCATTATCAGTAGCCCAAAATACATACAGTACACCCATAAGTGTTCAGGAAGAAAAATCTTCGTTGTCCAGTGTAAACTGCAGAACTGTATTAAGGATATTAAAATAAAAAAGTTTTTCAATTTGGTTTATGCTCATTTGTAGTTAAATATTCATAAGCATATGGCAATCAGAAATTCATAAAAACCAACAATTCATCCTATTCATAACAATTTTAATGGAATTGAATTGTTAATGTTCATGGATTCCTTCTTTCAGTGGTTCTATGGTTTTGTGTGCTCCTCAGGCAAGTCAACCTCTCCTTCAATACAAAAGGGAGTGCAAAATAAAGCAGAGAGTGCAGTATATATAATGTTATAAGAAAAAGTTTGCTCGGGTATCATAGCAGTTAGCCCAATGCTGTTTCAGCACCAGCGTCCTGGGTACGAATCCCTTGCTGTCTGTAAGGAGTTTGTACATTCTCCCTGTGTCCACATGGGTTTCCTCTGGGTGCTCAGGTTTCCTCCCATGTTCCGAAGACTTATGGGGTTAGTAGGTGAATTGGTCACATGGGTGTAATTGAGTGATGCAGTCTCATAGGCTTCTCCATTACCAAAGAAATGTCGAAAGGAGTATATTTTACAGTATACTTTGGCACACACTCATTTGCTTGATATATGCAAATATATGAACTTCTCTTTCCTTGTTCCTCAGGTCCACCTCAGATTTCGGAGAGAGTCATTAACCGACAAACTGTGAGGTTAGGTCGGACGGTCAAACTGCCGTGTCCAGTGGAGGGAGATCCTCCACCACTGACTATGTGGACGAAAGATGGTCGTACCATTCACAGTGGCTGGACGCGGTTCAGAGTCCTTCGCCAGGGCCTGAAAGTCAAAGAGGTGGAAGCTGAGGATGCTGGGACATACATCTGCAAGGCTACCAATGGTTTTGGCAGCATCAATCTGAACTACACACTCATTGTGATTAGTAAGTACAAAGTAAAACAGGAAGCTGCTTTGTTTTCTTTTCTGCAAAATCTAGTTCACTTGTCCTCTATTAAGGAGAACGGAGACATTAATTTTCCATTGCATGCTCCATCTCGCTGAGTTAGACTCAGCTGTATTAGTCTGGACTTTGTTGCTGAGTGCTTCACAGATGTTAGCCAAAGTCAGCATGAAATCTATTTATCACTGAAGGTTGGGAGAGCTGTCAAACCTTAGAGTAAGGTTTTGGCACATGACTTAATATGGATATTCTTCATTAAGAGCTCAAAAAATGTAGAGTGAAAGTAACGACGACATGTACTGCTCTGCACCAATGAGTTACAGCGTCTTTAAGAATGAGAGGGAGGGTATGGTTGCAAAAGGGCTCAGTTCCGAAAGAAGCCATGTCCTCAATTTATATACTGCAATATTTTTATTTTACTTTTCCTTCACTCAGATTTTTTTATCGTGAGAATGCAGTTTTAAGCCAAGTTACTTTCACTCATTTTGCATTGGTAATATTAGCTTTTCTTGTGTACAGTCTCCTTCTTGGTTTACACTCATTTGCGTCAGCCAAACCTTATTCTCCTGGGATTTAACCCTTGCTTCCAGGACAGAGGGTGAAGTACGGTGCCCTTAATGGTGGGATCATCTCACCTGCAAGGCCCTTTAACAATGAGCTGGTGGAGGAACTTCTTCCTGGGCAGAAATGGTCAGTCAGTATCTTAGGTCAGGATTCTTTACCGAGACTGAAGTCCAAAGGGGTATGTACATGTTACGTACGTGAGGTGGTGGGGGGGAGGGAAAGAAAATGAGGAGATGCCAAAATGTGGCAAGGTATGGGAGATAAGGTGGGAGAGTCAGAGAGAGGGAGAGACCATTGGGAGGGGGGAGGGATTTCTACCATGAATGCTGCCTCCCCAGCTGATTTCCTCCAACTGCTCTTTGTCTAAATTCATATGAAAGAAAAATAGAGGGTTACGAGGAAGAAAAGGTTTTTCTTTTTTGTTAGGAATATACATGTTGGCACATCATTGATGGGCAAAGGGTCTGTACTATGCTGTAGTGTTTGTTGCTCGATTATTTTGAGTGTGGGGTCATACTCTGGGTTATCTGACCTCTCCCTATCTGGTCTTGATACGGCAGATTATAATTTCCATGGGTTATATCTAAAATGTGGGAGCCACCTACAAATGTATGCATAAATACCTCACTTGATATACTACTGGGCATTTTTCATTTGCAGCTTTTGCGATTAAAATGATATTGCTAGATACGTTCAAAAATGATAATGGGACGGGGCAAAGCAGATGGCCAGGGATAGCTTACAAGGTCCAGAATAGGACTGTGAAATCTTGAAATGCTTGAAGAATGAGAAAGAGACCAACTTATCTCTGGGCTTGGTAGATACCTCACCAGAGTTAATGTTTAAACAGACCTGAGTGAGTAATGGTAAAGTCAGTGATCATTTGAAACTTTTGCACTAAACCATGAACAGGATTTTAATTTTCAAATTTGAGATTTATTTTTATTGAATTAACTAAATTCACATTTCCATCTTCCATGAGAGAGATGTAAATTAATGTACTTTGGTTCATTAGTTGAGGCTTTTGGATTCCTTTTACAAGGCATTGGTGAGTCAGATTTGTGTGTGCAGTACAGGTTGTCTAGCTATGGCAAGGATATCGATAAATTGGAAGGAATGTACAGATTAATCAGGATTTGCTGGGATTGGAGGGGTTGAGTGACAGGGACAGGTCAGATAGGTTAGGTCTTTATTCCTTGGCGGAGGCTCTGCTGAGGGGTAAACTGATAGAGGATACTAAAATCATGAGGGGTGTGGATAAATTGAATGCTCATTGCCTTTTACTCAACGAGGACAATTTTAGATCTGTAGGCCATAGGTTTAATGTGAGAGGGAAGAGAATTAAGAGGCACCTCAGGGGCATATTTTTTCACAGAATTTAGTGCATATCAGAAATGATCTGTGACAGGAAACTATAGAAATATAGGTAGGAACAAGTATAATGTTCAAAAGACTCTTGGACAGGTCTCTGGATCAGAAAGCTTGAGAAGGATATGGACCAATTGGATGCGTGAAACAAGCCTGTAACTTGGTTAGTAGGGATGTTGGCTCTGTTCCATGCTATTACCATGAATCTATGATCAGTGTTCCACGATATTTGTATGTCTCCATGCTGGGATGAATGGGGGGAGGAGATGGTTACTGTTGTGCTTCCATCTCCTTTAGTTCTGGATCTGCATCTCCCACATTAACGGCTTCAACCAAATCACTGAGTCTTAAGATAGGGAGTGCCACAGAAGGGAAAGTTTATTTTTAAGCTTACAAGTCAAGAATTGGGTCCAAAAACACCTCATTTTATTCCCTGTTTCTTGGCATCTGATCCTGGGAGGTGGAAAAGTAACTGTGGTTCCTCCTGAACACACTGTACATAGACTTGCCCAGAACAGATCTCAGAACCAGATCAGATGGTGATCCATGAAATCCAGTTTTGGGGTCTTCCTGAAATTGCCCTTTTTCTATGGAGGCTTAGGAGTATCAATGGGATAGGAATAATTTCTTTCACAAATCTGCATAATATGCACAGGATTTGGGAAGGAAAGGCTGAAACTAAAGGGATTTTTTTTTGGTTGATATTTGAGATTTAATTACCTCATGGAAAATTATATGGGACCTCATTCCTATTGCAGTTCCAAATAAACAGTGTGGCGCCATTTTTATCTGTGTTACAAGAAATATCTCTCCGTGCTACAGTAAGTATTGTCAGGATACTGGATTTATGGCTTGCAGCAAGGTACTAATTTAAAAATTAAGTTAGACTGTTCAGGATATCACTTTGCTAAAATGATCATGAGAACTACTTTAGTCTTTGGATTCTGGAAAGCTAGCCACATCACGATCAGGAAAGGAAATCTTGTGGTATTACAGTCTCTTCAATCTGAGGCGCCTGCAAGCTCACACCAAGACACAAGAGAAACTTGTCCGTGAACTACTCTTTGCAGACGATGCTGCTTTAGTTGCCCATTCAGAGCCAGCTCTTCAGCGCTTGACGTCCTGCTTTGCGGAAACTGCCAAAATGTTTGGCCTGGAAGTCAGCCTGAAGAAAACTGAGGTCCTCCATCAGCCAGCTCCCCACCATGGCTACCAGCCCCCCCACATCTCCATCGGGCACACAAAACTCAAAACGGTCAACCAGTTTACCTATCTCGGCTGCACCATTTCATCAGATGCAAGGATCGACAATGAGATAGACAACAGACTCGCCAAGGCAAATAGCGCCTTTGGAAGACTACACAAAAGAGTCTGGAAAAACAACCAACTGAAAAACCTCACAAAGATAAGCGTATACAGAGCCGTTGTCATACCCACACTCCTGTTCGGCTCCGAATCATGGGTCCTCTACCGGCATCACCTACGGCTCCTAAAACGCTTCCACCAGCGTTGTCTCCGCTCCATCCTCAACATCCATTGGAGCACTTTCATCCCTAACGTCGAAGTACTCGAGATGGCAGAGGTCGACAGCATCGAGTCCACGCTGCTGAAGATCCAGCTGCGCTGGATGGGTCACGTCTCCAGAATGTAGGACCATCGCCTTCCCAAGATCGTGTTATATGGCGAGCTCTCCACTGGCCACCGTGACAGAGGTGCACCAAAGAAAAGGTACAAGGACTGCCTAAAGAAATCTCTTGGTGCCTGCCACATTGACCACCGCCAGTGGGCTGATATCGCCTCAAACCGTGCATCTTTGCACCTCACAGTTGGGCGGGCAGCAACCTCCTTTGAAGAAGACCGCAGAGCCCACCTCACTGACAAAAGGCAAAGGAGGAAAAACCCAACACCCAACCCCAACCAACCAATTTTCCCCTGCAGCCGCTGCAACCGTGTCTGCCTGTCCCGCATCGGACTTGTCAGCCACAAACGAGCCTGCAGCTGACGTGGTCTTTTACCCCCTCCATAAATCTTCGTCCGCGAAGCCAAGCCAAAGAAAAGAACAGCCGAAGCAACCTTGATGTAAGTATGGATAGAACTCGTTGATAAGCTGTGTGATGTTCAACACTTGCGCTGAAATATGAAGCTTGACTTCAATATTGTACTTAACATAGGAGGAGCCATGGAATGATTTGTAATGGATGAATTTATGCCCTAACCTCTCAATTAAGATAATACCTCATGTTCTGCAAAAAAAATTAAACTTTGTTTCAACGAGTAGGATTTTTTTAGAGATTATTTAGTCAAATTTTATTTATGAACAGTTTTAAACATTCTGAGATTGCTAATATCTAGGTCAATCTCAAATTCCATCCACAAGATTTATTGTCTAACTCCTCCAGTTAATTCTGTTTGCAGAGATTACAGTCAATTTCCATCACTAACAAAGCCAGCTTTAATAAGTTCCACGAACCATGCATTGTAATAAATTTCTGCTGAGAGTAACCGTGATATACCAGTGCTGTGTTTAACTATTCCTCGAGGCTGTGCTACCTGTAACCTTTTGAGTTCTTGGTATTTGTTTCTGCTAAGTGGCTTGTTAACTTGTCTGATCTTCTGCAATTGAGCAGACCAGGCTGCCCTGGGATAGGTGGTATTTTCTATCTAGATGACTGAATTTTATTTACTGCTTGGAAATTAAGAACAAATTATTTCAGGTCAATGCTGTTCTTGGGGAATATTTATAATTTCAAAATATAGTTTATTTCCCAGAATCTGGGAAACCATAGAAGGGATGGCCACTGAATTTTAAAACATGGTGTTCTTATACTTCCAGCAAACATTACTTATACTACTTATTTGTAGAAGTATATAAGATATGATGGTTTTGAAACTGACTGAGGACCATTTCATCATATTGGATGAGCATGTCATGGAAACAAGAATGGATTACTAATGTATATTGAACCAAAATGCTTCTTGCAGATCTGTAATCCACCTCATTTTATATACACATCTATGCATATTGTGTGTGTATATAAAATAATCCTCCAATACTCATGGTTTGTTGAGAAAATTCACCATGTTGACATTTTTGATGCAGTTTTGGACTTGTCAAATTAAACTTGCTCCATGTTTTATAGAAATTGTCTGAAGGTCATGTATGAAATAAACAAGTTGCTAGCCCGTCTTTTTGTAATTATCTGGTATTTTTAATGTGCATGATACCTTTTTTATTCCTTGATTTTTCTCCTCTTTTTGTAAAGATAACTGATCATGGGCTAATTGTAAGTTGATCTAGTAGTTGGCATGCCAACCGAGGGAGAACCAATCTATTTGCCTTCAGGGCCTGTCACCGCACACACTTATAAACACACTTCTTAAGTGGACTCATTGGATTATTATCCAATTAAAAAAACATAGAAAACCAAAGTTGGGGAATGAGGTTCCAAAGGCAATATCCAAATGGTGTCTCGATATTACATCAGTTATTTTTCATATATGAAAGGCCTGAGGTTGGCCGATTTTGATGGAAAACTGGAGTAATGCTGTCCTTTTTTCCACCTCATGGAATGTTACAACACAGTACAAACCACAGTGGAGAAAATGAATATGTTGCCCATTAAGAATGTGTCAGTCTGTACTCTGCACTGGAAAGTTGATGAGAAATTATTATATTTTCTGGGTGGTTGAAATATTACAACTGCAATATGTAGGTATTGAATATCTTTACAATATTCAATATTTCATTTATTGCCATGTACACAAGATGCAGTGAAAATATTTTAATTGCTTGACCTGCCAAGTTCCAACAAGTTAAAACAAGAACAAAAAGCAAAATAGAGTCCTTTCAGAGACATCGAGTGGCTGTGGAACTTACTGCCTCTGAACACTCCTCAGAATCACCGTAATAGCCCTGCATATTGTTCACCAAGCTCCAAGATCCATGGTCAGATCATATCTCCACCCTTGGTTCTGAGTCATTAAGAAGCTGCCAGTGCCCAAGGTCTGATAGAGGGTAAAGATAGAGTCATAAGTATATAATATTAATTGAACATTCAAAATTGTAAATGGTTTCTAATCTTAAACACAGCTTCCTGCCCCAAATCAAAACAGCCAGGCAATTTCTGACGGCTGGAAGAGGCACCAGAATTCAAATGGGTTGAATGTTTCCGATGGAATAGACCATCAAGGGAGATGGTGGTACACGTTCTTATTTCTGATTAATTTTAGATGACTCTTCCTTCCCTTTGGCTTCACAATTATGACCTTTAGAGTTTCTGTGCCACCTGATAATGGTCATTTATTGTGCAATGACATGAAAAGGAGGTCCAATGCTTCAGATGACATCAATGTGTGGTGATCTAGGAATTTGGAAAGAGTTACTTACATTTGTGCTTGTAATCAAAAGCAGGGAAAGTCAGATGGTTGAAAGCTTCTTTCCTAGTATCCATTAGGTGCCATCCAAAGCAAGAACTTATTATTGAATTTAAAATTGGAAAAGTTACCAAACAAATAGAAACAGAAAGTGAATATGTATTTTGAAATGCGAAAAAAAGCATTTTTACCAAGCGTGGTTATTATCTGGAACTGCATGGTTAGTACAATGCTGTTACAGGACCAGTGATCGGGTCCGGGGTTTGGACAGTGCTGTCTGTAAGGAGCTTGTATATTCTCCCACATCTGCATGGGTTTCCTCCAGGTGCTCTAGTTTCCTTACACAGTCCAAAAATATACTGGGGGTTGTAGGTCAATCTGCTGTAAATGGGCGGGATGGCCTCGTGGGCCGAAAGAGGCTGTTACCGTGTTGTATGTTTGCATGTCTAAGGTAGTTGATTCATAGAATTCGAGAGCACAGAAAGAGACCTGATGGTTCTACTCCTTCACTCCAAAGGAGCTTGTCCCATTTGCCTGTGTTCAGAAAATATCTCTAAACCTTTCTTATCCATTACTTATTGGAATGTATTTTGAACTATCATTTCCTCTGGCAGCTCATTACAAATACTTGCACCTGCCATTTGAGAAAAGTGCCCCTTGGGCCCTTTGAAATTTTTCTCATCTCATCTTAAATCTATGTCCTTCAAATTTAGATTCCCAAACCCTGGGGGGGGGGAAAGGCTTTAATTACATACTTTATCTGTGTCCCTCATGATTTTATAAACTTCCATTAGGATCCCCTCGGCCTCCTACACTTAAGGGAGAAAAGTCCCATCCTCTTCAACCTCTCCTTATAATTCAAGCAGACTGGTCCTGGTAACCTGCCTGTGAATGTTTTCTGCCCCCATTCCAGCTTAATGCTATCTTTCCAATGGCTGTGTGACCAGAATTGCACACTTGGAGGGCTGTTGTCTCAGTGGTGCCTTGAACAGTTAAAACATGATGATCCCACCCCTGCACTCAAACTCTGATCGATGAAGGCAAGTGCACCAGACTCCTTCCTCACTGTATGAGTTTGGTGCTCAGTGAGAACACCGGAGATCAGAGCTGCTGGATAACCAAACACTTTATTAAATAAAAGTAAACGCAGTAAACTGTGAGTCCTGGGGAGGGGAAACACCCGCTCCTCCCAAACTCCACTCTTGACTGGGATTTGTCTGTTGCCCCATTGCGCATGCTCACAAGGTTTGTCTTGTACGGTATCCCGCAAACGCTGTGCAAGTAGTGCGAGCCGGTCTGTAGGCAACTGCCTACACTCACCACCCTGTCTACCACTTTCATGGAACTCAAAGTCTCTCCAGGGCCCTACCATGTAACTTGTACATTCTGCCCTTGTTTGAGATACCAATGTACAACACCTCTGAGTTATCGATGTTAGATTCCATCTGACATTTCCCTGTTGATCTCGATCATGCAGTCATCTTAAATAACCCTTTTCACGGTCCGCATACCACCAATTATGGTGACATCTACATACTTACTAACCATGCTAACTACATTGTCATCCAAGTTGCTAATATAGATGACATACAGTGGATCAAGCACAGATCCCTGTAGCACAAGGCTGGTACAGGCCTCCAAACTGAGCAACACCTCTCTACTCTGACCCTCTGTCTCTTTACATCAAGTCATTTCTGTATTCAGTTAGCCATCTTAACCTGTGAGCTGACCTTGCAGACCATCCTACCATGTGGAACCTTGTCAAAGGCCTTGATAGAGACCATGCAGACAATTTTTCCCACCTTGCTTTCAAAAACTCAATCAAGTTTGTGAAACACAATTTCCCATGCTTAAGCCCATCCTGACTGTCCCTAATTACTCTTTGCCATTCGATTATCCAAGTATCTCTACCAGGGCTCCTGCAGTTTCTTCCCTCATTTCCCATAAATTCCTAGGATACACTTGATCAGTTCCTTGGGATTTTTCTACCTTTATGGATTTTAACATATCCAGCATCTGCCCTTCTCTAATGTGGACTCTCTTCCACACAGCATTCATCACTACCCCTAGTTCACCAGCCTTCATTTTTTTCTCCATGGTAAATACAGATAAGCAATACTTCTTTAGGATCTCCCACAACTCCTGTGTCTCTACACATAGATGATTTTGTTGAACTTTAAAGGGCCATATTCTTTCCATAGTCATCCTTTTACACTTCATATATGTAGATTTTCTTAGGATTCTCTTTAATCTTATCTACTGGAGCTACTCATCATGGCCCCATTTTTCTCTCATTGTAGGAATCCCTACATTGTCTTTAAGGATTGGGTTGATTTCAACTGCTCCTACATGATATATGCCTCCTCTTTCTTGACCTGAGCCTCAATATGCCAGCCTTGCACTTCACCCCAATGGAAACATATTGTCTCGGAAATTTCCCTTTCCCTATCTCTCTTGCCAGATGACTGCCAAACAGCCTCCCCCAATCAACCAGAAGAAATGAGAGTCAATTAGGGCTTGTAAAAGGGAATCAAATAGGGAAGAGAATAATCCGAGGAAGAGAGGAGGAGGAACCTGCATTGAAACATGGATAGAATGAAAAGCAACATTGATGAATTGGGATGTCAGTTGAACAAAGCATTCTTTAGGCTACACTGTATTGGTTCTGGTTGCCACACTATGAGAAGGGTGTGGTAGTAATAGAGAGAGCAGAAGAGACCTTCCGGTATGCATTCGGGAACGGAGGGCCCAGCTTAGTCTCATCAGAATATAGGAGGCTGAGGTATGACCAATCTTTTGCCACAGCAGCAGAGTCTGGAACAAGGCAGTACAAATTTAGGATAAGAAGGGAGGATTTTAAAGGAGATCAGAAGGGCAGTGAATATTGGAATGAGATTGCGGAGGCAGATAAAATTAGTGATCAAAAGGCATTTAGACAGTTACTTGCTGGGAAAGGCATGGAGGGTTAAGGTGAGCCTAATGCAGGCATATAGATTGGTGTAGAAAGGCTTCATAAATGTAGGCTGTCAGGATCCACTTCTGTGCTCTATGTTTCAATGAATCTTTGAAACAGAAACTAGAGGGTCACCAATGCTGGTTAACCCTACAGTGTAAGCAGTAGATGGTGGGGGGGGGGGGGGGGGGGGGTTAGAAGGAGAAAATGGGAACCATTTAGAAACATGTATCCAGCACATTAAAAAAATGATAATTTGTTAAGATTGACAATGCTTTTTATTTGACATCTTAGCACAAAATGGAAAACCATCTCATCATGCAATTGCCTAATTTTGGCAACGTCTGGGACTATTGAGTGACACTTTGCAGCAGTAAGTAACACTACCTTTCTGTCCAGGTGGAGCCACAAAGTGGTGGGAAGAGTTTTCCGCAATATTTGAAAACCAAACAAATAATCTCATTGCTACGCTGAGTGCCAGTTCACAGAGTCTGAAAATCCTACAACTGGAACAAACAAACACACGCAAAAGCCAAGTCGCAATTTAAAGACTACAGATATAAACTCGCTCATCCTGGCCTTTTCTACATCAGAGAGATCAGTAGCAAATTGGAAGGTCACTTCGCTGAGCGCCTCTGCTCCCTCCGCTACAACAAAGATCTCCCAGCAGCCAACCATTTCCATTCTGAGTCACACTCCCATACTTCCATGTCTATCCATGGCCTTATGTACTGTCCCACCCTGACCACCTGTAATTTGGAGGAACAACACCTTATTTTCCACCTGGGCACTCTCCAGTCAGATGGCATTAATATCGACTTCTCTGCTTTCTGCTAACCTGCTCACCTTTTTTCCCCTCCCCTTTTCCAGTTTTTCCAGTTCTCCTCCCTCCCTTCTCCCTCTACTCACCCAGCCACTCCTCCTCCCCTGATTGCTGCTCTCTCTCCCTCCCTTCTCCACCTATCACCTCCTGCATTTGCCTCCCCTCTCTCTCCATCCTTTTGCTCAGATGCCTGCCGAAACATTGATTATGTATTTTTACCTTTGCTACATGAAGGACACTGTTTGACCAGCTGAGTTTCTCTAGCATTTTGTGTTTTTATTTCAGCCACAATATCTACAGATTTTCATGCTTTCCTTCTATTTGAGTAATATTTGTCTTAGAGCATGACATCTATACGAACGTTGCGTTTGCTTTCTGTATATAGAACTCTTTCTTAACTTCACTCCTGAGGTATAAAAGAGGGTTTAGATAGGGTGGACAGTCAGCTCGGATCCTTTTCCTGGGTCAACAATAGCAAATACCAGAGTACATCTGTTTAAGGTGAGTGGTACAAAGTTTAGGGGAGATGTTTGAAGGAAGTTTTTTGTTGCATAGAGATCGGTGGGTGCCTGAATTGCCTTACTAGGGAGGAGGATGGTTCAAAAGCCACTTCGATAAGCACATGGATGTCAAAAATTAGAGGGTTATGGGTGTAATTAGGTTGATGTGGAGTCGGTTTACATGTGAAAGGCGTTCTGTGCTGTAATGCTCTGTATGTTCTATGTTCCACGAAGATTGATTATCATTTTCACCCCTGACTCCAAGAATAGTAAAGCAGTAAATAATGCCCTTGTATTATTTCCCTTTAAAGCCTCAAACACTGACCAACTTTAAGGAGTGCAATTCTTATTCCTGTGCTTTTTGTTTTTTGCTGTATCCTAGTAAATACACCCTGCACTAATTCCAGGGACAAAATATTCTTAAGATGTGGTGTTGAGAATTGATCATTATAATGTAATGAATTTATTGCTATTTACATTGTACATTTTAAATATTCACTGGAATTCTTACTTGCTGCAGCCGAACAGGTACTTGGAAAAGAAAATCATAGTAGAGAATTGAATTGAATTAAAACAGGCAGTAAATATGTGAGTGAGAACATATCATAAATATTCACAGTAATCCAAGTGTAAAAAGAAAATCACTCGTCCTACTCCTGGTGTGGTCAAGCCAGAGCTGTTTTTTTAAAAAAATTCAATATCTCTCCCTTGTTGTGGTCTAGTCCTTCAAATAAAAGGATCATCACTCCATTAACCTATTGCGATTATTTACTGTAACTGTCCATGTGATTTGAATGGTTGCCTAAACTATATTTTTAGATTTCCATTCTTTCTGGTTTTGTACCTTTTATGAAGGTATTGGACTCATGGAGTTCTCTAGCACTTCAGAATCAGAATTTATTGTCAGGAAATTTGTTGCTTTTCAGCACCATTTCAGGGCGAATATTGCTACAAATTATAAATAAATTAATGCAAAAGAAAAGAAACTGAGGTGGTGCCTGTGGTTCATTGACCATTCAGGAATCTGATGGCAGCAGGGAAGAAGCTGACCTTGTACTGATGAGTGCCCATTTTCAGGCTCCTGTACCTTTTTCCTGATGGTAGCAGGGTGTCGAAGGCGTGGCCTGGGTGGCGGGGGTTCTTGAGGATAGAGGCTGCTTTCTTAAGACACTGCCTCTTGCAGATGTCCTTGATAGAGTGAAGACTGGTGCTCGTGTTGTCACAGGCAGAGTTACCAATTCTCTGGAGTTTGTTTCCCCTGTCCTGTGCATTGGCACCCCCATACCAGAGAGTGATGTAACCAGACAGAATACATGTCACACCTGTAGAAATTTTCAAGAGTCTTTGGTGACTCAGCCCAACTTATTCATGCAGACCATTTGACTGAGTTTGACCCCTATCCCTTGAAATCTTTCCTAATCATGTTCTGTCTAAATGATTTAGAAATGTCACCATTTTTTTGCTATCACCACTTCTCCGGCAGCTCATTTCACATGCTCACCAGCCTTTTTTGTGAAGAAGGTACTCCTCAAACCCCCTTTTAAATCTGTCACCATTAAGTCATGCCCTCTAGCAAGAGATTTCCCTACTCTGTGAGTGTGAAAAGGCTATGACCGTTTTCCTTCTCTATGCCCCTCACGATTTTGTAAACCTCTATAAGGTCCCCTCCTATGGTCCAGGGAGAAAGGTTCTATCCTATTTAGCTTTTCCTTGTAGTTCAAACCTACCAGTTCTGGTGACATTCTCCTGAGTCTATTCCTCTATCTTTGCAACCTAATGATGTATTTTCTGTAGCTGAATGATCAAAACTGTGTGCAATAGGTCATATGGTCTCATAAAATGTCCTGTACAGTAATAACATGATGACCTTGCTCCTGCACTCAGTGCCCTGACTGAAGGCAAGTATGCTAAACTTCTTCACCACTCTGACCACCTGCCTCATCTCTTTCATCGAACTAGGGAACTGTAGTCACAAATCTCTTCCTTCTATATCACTCTCCAAGGCCATACCATTCATTGAGTAAGCCCTGACCTGACTTTGCACTGTCCAAGTTAAATTCCATCTGCCATTCCTTTTTTCCCAATTTTCCCAGTTCATCTAGATGCTACAGTAATCTTCGACAACCCTCTTCACTGTCCACATACCACCAATGTTAGTGTCATCTGAAAACTTACTAACCATGCTAAATACATTGTCATCTATATTTACAACTTGGGTGACAAACAACAGTGGTCCCAGCACCGAACCCTGCAGCACTCTCTGGTCACAGACTTCCAATCTGAGTAGAAACTCTCCACTCCCTCCCTGTGTCTCCTCGCAGCAAGTCAATTCTGTATCCAATTAGCTAGCTCACCCTGGATCTCATGTGAACTGACCTTGCAGACCACCCTATCATGTGTGAGCTTGTCAAAGGTAGTGCTGATATTCATGTACACAATGTCTCCCATCCTATCCTCATGGAACTATATCCCTAATTAGTCTTTGCCTTTCCATGATGCAAATATATCTGCCAGAGTTCCTGCCATTTCTTCCCATATTGTCTGAAGATACACTTGATCAGCCCTTCGGATTTTTTTTTCTTCCTTTTTGCATTTTGATACATCTAGCATCCCCACTTCTGTAACGTGGACTTTCTCAGTAATCCGAGAAGACGGAGTGGGTTAATGGTGGAAGGGTGTATTTCTGGCTGGATATCTGCATCCAGCAATGTTCTTCGGAAATCAGTGATGTGTCTCCGGCTGAGAAAAAAGGCACAGTCAAGAAAGTGGAAAAAGAGTGAGGGGAGAAAGAGGGAAAAGAAGAGGATGTGACTGGGAGGTCTCCTTTAGAATGTCGGCTGCTTTCTCAAAGCAGTGAGAAGTGAAAAAGGACCTGATGGAGGGGATATTGATTGGCATGATGGCCTGAAACATATTTTCAACTCTTTGCAGTTCCTTGTGGTCTGGGGCAGTTCTTGTACCACACTGTGATGCATCTGTGCAGGATACTGTCTGTAGGTTGATTATTTTGTGGAGAATCTGTTGTGTGCAGGAATGACCCTGACTTCCAGATTCCTGCTGTCTTAATTCCCCATTTCATTCCCAGTCTGACGTATTTGTCTGTGACTTCCTGCACTGTTTTAGTGAAGGCCAATGAAAGCTTGAGGGACAAATTAATCTTCCATTTGAGCACATATGTAGCATGTTGGACATAACATTGAACTCTCGAACTTTAGCAAACTTGATCTCTTTTTTCTATTAATATCCATTTCTGTTGATTATAATTTTGGGTCTGTTTTACCTTCAACTCGTAGCCTTGCTGTTAGCACCACATAACACAGACAAAGAAGGAAGCGGATCTGATTCCAACTATTTTAAGTATGGCAGTAACTCAGAGATATTCCCTTTGTTCTACCCATCCCCTCGCCACATTCTCTGAGACTGAAAATTATTTTCTGCTCATCCCCATTTCTGAGAAAGGGTCTCAGATTTAAAGAGTTAACTATTTCTTCATCCACACCTTTTCAATATCTTCTGTTTTTCTTTCATATTTCCAACATTTTTTTTTATTTTCACAGTTTAGACTGACATTATTGGTCCCCGTTGTTATACAGTCACAAATTAGGCTGAGATTTCTGGAAATGAAGTTTTTATTTGGATTTTTGGTCTTTAGTTAGTCTACACTGAGAGGTTTGACCTCGTTGTAGTTAAGAGTGGGGCCACAGGTTTCTAGTTACTATTTAGAATGAGATAACTGCTCTTTACTTGTCGCTTAGTATGTACTTTCTCACCTAAAGTTACCATTTAGCTAGCAATTGTATGGTTCTTGCATCCAATGTTCTTCTTTGGCTTGGCTTCGCGGACGAAGATTTATGGAGGGGGTAAAAGTCCACGTCAGCTGCAGGCTCGTTTGTGGCTGACAAGTCCGATGCGGGACAGGCAGACACGGTTGCAGCGGCTGCAGGGGAAAAATGGTTGGTTGGGGTTGGGTGTTGGGTTTTTCCTCCTTTGCCTTTTGTCAGTGAGGTGGGCTCTGCGGTCTTCTTCAAAGGAGGTTGCTGCCCGCCCAACTGTGAGGTGCAAAGATGCACGGTTTGAGGCGATATCAGCCCACTGGCGGTGGTCAATGTGGCAGGCACCAAGAGATTTCTTTAGGCAGTCCTTGTACCTTTTCTTTGGTGCACCTCTGTCACGGTGGCCAGTGGAGAGCTCGCCATATAACACGATCTTGGGAAGGCGATGGTCCTCCATTCTGGAGACGTGACCCACCCAGCGCAGCTGGATCTTCAGCAGCGTGGACTCGATGCTGTCGATGTAATCCAATGCATCCAATGTAAACTGGGAGCAACAGCATCTTGACATTATTATGGTCAGTCTAGGCCTATCACTTGAATGTCCAGTAATTACTTACGGTAACTTGGGTTTTCTGGGTTTCAACATGCCATCTTCTGATCATGTTACCACTTTGCCCAATGCGCTAGTTTACCAGAATTATATTGAATCTACATGGTTGTTGTTATGTACAGATTGGTCAGGAGTGATGGATTTTTATCAAATTTTACAATTTTTTGGTATATTTTATTTAATATTCCATACATACCGTAACTATAATTATTATAATACTACAGATAGCAAAAAAGAACAAATTGATTACATACATGATGGTTTTCACCCCACCCCAAAAACCATTTCCTCCCACCCAACCACCGCCCTTAAAGAAACAATATGCAAATTGACAAAAAACTTTATAGGTATATAAAAAGAGAAGAAGAATAAAAATAAATCTTTGGATTGCAGAGAGAGATAGCATCCAGTACAACTCATCTATCCTAACCTAAACATTCAGGGGACAATCTCACAGGGCTGCTGTCTCTCTCCCCCGCCCACCTGAGTCGCGTTACTGTTTCTCCCCCACCCACCTGTCTCTCTCTCTCCGAGGGATAAGAAAAATATCATTACAAATTCAATTCCATTATTTGAGTGTACAAGCTCCAAATTTGTAAAATCATAGAGTATTTATTTCCTAAATTGTAAAAAAAATGTATTGAATTAATCTATCACTTACATTGATAATATTAGTCATACAATTTTCCCAACATTTGTTGCTCTATTATAATATTCAAATCTGTTTCCCATCTTTGACTAGATTCATGTAATTTTAGATTAAGAGTTCCTGCTTGTAACAATGAATATACAGGTATACGGATAATCCTTTATCCGGACATCTAAAATCTGGAAAGCTCCAAAAACTGGTATTTTTTTCCTGGTGCTGGTACAGTGGAGAGAGAAAGAAAGAGAGAGAGAGAGAGAGAGAGAGAGAGAGAGAGAGAGAGAGAGAGAGAGAGAGAGAACAGTGCGATTTGATAATAATTTCTAAAATCAGGAAGCTGTAAACCTCTCAATTTGGATGTACACATTAGCTTCTTTAGTCATTTTAACTTTCCAAAGAAATTTCCTTGCTTGTTTATTTAATTCTTGAAAAAGAATTGATGTATTAATATTGGTAGCATCTGAAAAATATATTGTATCCTTGGTATAATACATTCACCTTTATACAATTCACCCTTCCAACTAAAGTTAAAAACAATCTTGGGAAAATATAACTAGACTGCTTAGTATAATTTATTTAGTGCAAAAATGAGGTGATTTGAGTTTTGCTTTTAAAATCTTCCTCAATCTTTTTAAGTAAATACAAATAATTCAATTTGTATAAATTCTTCAAATTACTATCCATACATATTCCTAAATATTTAAACTGCATAACCCTTTGACATTTAGGATAATTATGTACTGTCAATGACATAATTTCGCTTCTATCCCAATTTATTTTATAACCTGAAACTTTTCCATATTCTTTCAATTGGGCATACAGTTTTTGTAAAGATAACTCAGGGTCAGTGAAATATATTAAATTAACATCTGCATATAAACTAATTTTATGATCCTCCTGGCCACCCTAAAGCCCTTAATTCAGAGCAAATGACCTGGGCAAATGGTTCTATGGCCAAAATAAATAAGGCTGGTGACAAAGGACAACCTTGTCTACTTGATCTCATTAATTTAAATGGCATTTGTTACTACTTTAGCTTTAGGGCTATTATATAATGCTCTACTCTATTTTAAAAAATTTGATCCAAATCTAAACCCTTTTAAAACCTTAAACAAAAAAATCCCACTCTAATCTATCAAATGCCTTTTCTGCATCTAAAGCCACAGCAAAACTCAAATCACCTCATTTTTGCACTAAATAAATTATACTCAGCAGTTATATTTTCCCAAGATTGTTTTTTTATTAATAAACCCAGTCTGATCCATATTAATTAATTTAGATAACAAGTTATTCATTCTACTTGGCAAATTTTTTGCTACTATTTTATAATCTACATTTAATAGTGATATAGGTCTATAAGATGAAAGATTTAGAGCAGTTATTCTCAACTTTTTTCTTTCCATTCACATACCATTTGAAGTAATCCCTATGCCATCAGTGTTCTGTAATTAGTAAGGGATTGCTTAAGGTGGTATGTGAGTGGGAATGGAAAGTTGAGAATCACTGCTCTAGAATCAATTGTTACTGAAATAATTTACTTGAGGAAAATTGTCATTGGCCCATTTCCTTTGGAGTTATGAAACTGTGCACATAATGAGTCAATTAGGTACGATTAAAACAGTGGTTTTCAATCTTTTTCTTTCCACACACTTTAAGTATTCCCTGTGCCATTGATGCTCTGTGATTAGTAAGGGATTGCTTAAGATGGCATGTGGGTGGAAAGAAAAAGATTGAGAACCACTGTTTTAGAGGGACCCTGTCTTTTTTTTAGGAATCACAGTAATCATTGCCATTGAGAATGATTCTGGAAGAGTAAAAATTTGTGAAACCTGGTCAAGTGGTTGCATAAATATAGGAATTAGTAAATCCTTAAATTCTTTACAAAATTCAGATGGAAAACAGTATTCTCCTGGAGATGTATTAGTTTGTAAAGAACTCATTGCTTATCTTCTGCCTCGGTAAACAGAGCATTAAGTTCAGTTTATTTCTAAATTTAGCCGAGGCAATATTATCTGTGATAAATAATTCTTTATTTTAGCTTTGTCTCCTAAAGACTCCACATAGAAATTTCTCAAGGATTCATTTATTTCTTGAGGCTTATATGTAATTGCATTAGTATCTTTTTTAATTGCATTAATTATTCTTGAAGTCTATTCCACTTTTAATACATTATATGATCTAATTCATATTCTTTGCCTTGTTCTAATAATAGCTTTCTCAGTCCTATAAGTTTAAAAAGTACTATAATGAAACTTTTATTAATTATTTTTCTACTCATCTTCAGAAACACATTTTTCAAGGTCCTTTACCAAAACTGTAATTTCTTTTTATAATTGATCTCTCATATGATCCTTTTTAATTTTAGATGATAAAATTTGACGTTGTAGATATGTCCTTAAAGCATCCCATATAATAAATTTATCATTTACAGAGTTCAAATTGTCCGAATGGGGTTTTAAGCAAAATCACAACAATCTTTCCTGTTCAACAATAAGTAATTTAATCTCCATCTATATACTAAGTTCTCCTGGTCAGGCATTTCCATAGTTATTAATAGAGGTCGGATAGAATCCTTGGTTTAGAGACTGTTTCAAAAATCCTAGTTTGTATTTGAGCCAAAATTCTAGAATAAGAATAAACCTACCAAAATCAAATGAATAGGCTTTCTCTCTAGGGTGGATTCTTCTCCATACATCAATTTGAATTGAATCTCTCGTCAAACCCAATGTAATTTTATCATCTTACATTCTCGTCATTATTTGAGTGGACCTATCCAACAATGGGTCTAAGCAAAAATTAAAATCCCCTCCTATTAAAATATTTTCATGTGCCTCTGCTAGATTTAAAAATAGTATCTTGATTAAATTTCTCATTGTCAATATTTAGAGCATGCAAATTCAATAATGTCCATAGTTCCAAAAATATTTGACAATGTATCATTACATATCTACCTGCAGGGTCTGTCACAATATTTTGAACTTTAATCGGAAGATTCTTTTTAATCAAAATTTGCACCCATCTTGAAGATGATATTACATATCCCACCCAATCCCGTTTTAACTTCAAATGTTCTTTTTCAGTTAAATGTGTTTCCTGAAGAAAAGCTACATCAACTCCCAATTTCTTGATATATATTTTTTCTTTTAGTTGTTCTGTTTAGCCCATTAACATAAACATTTTACAAATGTAATCACCTTACTCATCTAGATCAAATATTTATCAATCCCTCTCCCTCACGTCGTCCTACGTCTCCTCCAAATCCAACAAAAATATATGTATCCACTTGCACCTCCTCTAGCAATCCAAAAGAAGAAAGAAAAAGACAAAAGTACAATGTTTGCAAATTCAACCCTATAACAATATAAAAAAAATCCCTCCCAATAAGTGTTGTCTAAAAGAACGCTAATTCCCTCCATTTTACGGGTTATGTCCAAGATCACAAATACACATATAATAACACTTCCCACTCCTCCCAACTCCTCTGATTATTTAATATATTAGCTGTAATCGCTTAGTTAAAATAAAGTCAATTAATGAATTAATTAATTAACTTAGAAATCAAAAGAAAAGGGCATAAAAGAAAGAATATATTGTCAAATTCTTCCATCCTAATTATGAAATTAAAGTAAAGGGACAAAGGATAGTTCATTGTTACAAGTCTGTGGTAGTTGCTAAAGGCTGAGCTTCAGGAAGACTCTGAGCATAATTTTCCATTGGAGCAAAATTTGTAAAAAATCTGTTGTCCTGGAAGAAATATCTTTAAAGTCATAGGTTATTGAAGGACAAATTTGTAACCTTTATCATATAGAATTTTCTTAGCTGAATTTAATTCTTTTCCTTTTTTCTCAACAAATCTTAACTCAAATTGGGGTAGTATATGATCCTATCTCCTTCCCATAACACAGAATTGCCTTTCACCGCAAGACTTAGAACTTTCCCTCTCTCTTGATAACATAGAAACTTTATTAATATAGAGCGTGGTTTTTGATTCGGGAGAGGGTTGGTTCTCAGAGCCATATAACCATTGACGGAGCAGAAACAGGCCATGATGGCCTTTCGAGTCCACACCGGTTCACCCTATGGACTCTTTTAATTTCTGTCATATTTTCAAAGTTGTCTTCACCTAAAACTTTAGGAATCCAATCTTGAGAGAAGTGAATCACATCTGGACCTTCTTTTCCTACTGAAATGCCCACTATTTTAATGTTATTTCTTCTACGAACATTCTCCAGAATATCCACTTTATCGGAAAGTTTTTCATTTACTGTAATTAAACCAGTAGTTGCATTTTCCACACTAGAACCCCTGTCTTCAACATCATCCTGTACTCTAGTAATTGTTTCTTCCATTTTCTCTAATATCTTCAATTTCCAACATCTAATACCTTATCAGTTACTTCTTTCATTTGTTTAATTTCAGCCTTGATATCCTTTAATCCTTATCTCATTTCCCCTTTCATTGCTTTAATCTGCTGCTTTATCATTAAAAATAACTCTTCTGTCTTAGTTTGAGGATTAAATTTAATTTTTTCCATGGTTTCCTTGTATTCCTTCTTCCTCTTCTTCCTCATCTTCAGCTGATCAACCTCCCCTTGAGCCCAATTCTTCCTCCTCTGGTGCCAAAGTCAAGCTCCCAGACTTTTCCATAGAGTTGCTGCACTCCCAGTAGTGCCTTGGGCTTTGTCGTGCTGCACATGAGTGAGAAGTCGTGCATGCATGGTTCACTTCCAGGTTCCTCACCAACGCCATCTCTCCGCAGTAGCAGCTGAGAGGTGCTGGCAGGGGTCCCCTCCAAGGACTCACCAGGTCGGGAGGAAGAATGGACTCCAAATCCATGTTTCATCGTCGAGGTAGGCCTCAATTCTTTTTTCTTCTTGTCTTCCCGTCGGGTTACAGAGGTCATTACTGTTACTTTTTTTTTTCTTGGAGGCATCATGGAAGTAAGGTAAGAAGATTTAAATACACTTTTAACCCTAACCATATCACCATATAACCATAAAAATATTTTTAAGACTGAAACAGTGCTTATTCACTACGGCATCACGTGATGTCCCCCCCCCTTCAAAATATATTTACAATTAGTTGTGTTAGGACGCACATGGATGGACAGCTGTTTCTAGTGGCAAGAAAAGAAACAAAATTATTTCAATAAAATTCAGTCGTGTGTATTATATAACCAAAGCGTGATATTTTGAAAGCAGTAATTTAATCCCATGGGGTTCAAATGATGTTTATAAAGCACTTGAGCTTTGCTCTTTTGGTTTATGAGGTGGTCTGAACCCTGCTGTTAGATTAGTGCCCGATAATCACTGCCAGGTCTCCACTGCTTTCTATATATAGACTGATTTACTGATAATCAATCGTAGATTTACCTGCTGATTATTTTGCAGTCGCTGTTTGGCAGGCAAGAGCCATTCAAAATGTGTGTCCTGATTACATAGAGGGTCTACATATCGACATCTGATTCTCAAGAATCTAACCTGCAAAGCATTATTTGCACAGTATTTTGGAAGAATAACAAACACGAGAGTGATTTCAAGTGACCAATTTCATTTCAAGCCCAGACAGTGGTGAGAGATCCATTTGCTTTGGCGGCCCATGAGGCGATTGATGACTTGCCATACCTCGAGTGCACGGGACCCCGACAGTAGCGGAGTTCAACTTTACACTTGTTTATGATTTCCAGGAAAATGGCGCGTATTCTATTGATGCAAGCATAAAATGAGAATTGCCTTTTCTTTCCTCATGCCCTGTACCCACACGATGCCTGACAAACTGACATATGGCTCGTGTCAATTTGAGGCATGTGGAGCATATGGATCTGTTTATTCCACAATCCTTTGCAGATGCAAGGGAGCAGAAGGCAGCTTGTACATCCGTGTGAATATCAAAGTGTGAGCCTATCCATTTTTCTGATTGATTTAAGACCCAAGCTGCACAAAGCGACAGGAATCCTGTCCCCTGTGACCAACCTTTACCCCACCCCCCCACTCAACTCCCCTTCCCTGTTTTTGATCTCCGCAGCAGAAGCAACCTGACTTACTGGATTTTAATAAAACCTGTCTGCAGTGTTGCTTGGGCTTCTGTGCATTGAATGCTCTGGCTCACTTCAAGTCACACTTGAACTCAAATGTTCTCCCTTCTGCCATCTGATAGGAGGTACCATAGCACTTGGGCCCTTACATCCAGATTGGGCAACAGTTTATTTCCCCCATGTCATCAGGCTCCTGAATTCCCAGAACATGTGGATAGTGCATCGTGGACTTTTACTGAATATGTTTTAATAATTTTATGTGTTTAACTTCTAACTTATAGTTATGTAAATATGCTCTGTGGTCCTGGAGAAACACTATCTCATCTTTACTGCGTAAGCATATGAATGACTTGAAGTTTGACCTTCTAAAATCTGGATTGAATCCATCTGCCAGTTTTCTGCCCAACTCAGCAGTTATGTCCTACTGTAACCTACGGCAAACTTCTACATGATCCACAACATCTCCAACCCTCATGACATCTCCAAATTTATTGACCCATCCCTCTATGTCTTAATCTAGGTCATTTATATTTTAAAAAATCACAAAGAGCAGGGGTCCCAGTACAGATCTCTGCGGAACTCCATTAGTGACTGACCTCCAGGCAGAAGACTTTCCATCTACTACTACCTTCTGCTTTCTGCAGGCAAACCAATTCTCAATTCATATCACCAAAGTCCCATGGATCATGACTTTCTGAGTGAGTCTACCATGGGGGACCATGTAAAATGCTTTACTAAAATCACATCAACTTCCCTACCTTTTGTTATTTCCTCAAAAAACTCAATTAGACCCACGAGGCACGACCTACCCCTCACAAAGACATGCAAACTATTGCGGAGAAAACTCGATCCTCTAAAGGCTTGTAAATTGCCTTGTAAGACATTGCTCTGTGCATTTTTCCTGCAGAACAACAGTGAGTATAGCTGATAATAATTGATTAGCAATGACTTTCTGCTGCACTTGTGTTCACATATCAAATACAGGCAATTTGAAATAAATTCAGCCGTTAAAAAATTTTTTTTTCCAAAAGTTTTGAATTTTTTGAGTACTTGACAGCAGAGAGCTGTCCAAAGGCTGACAGAATGGTTCTGAAATGTCATGAGATTCCACCTCCAGAGATCTGGGCAGTGCTTGCAGACTGCTCCCTTCTGAGGGTCAGCTATGGCACCAAGGTTTCCACCACAGTTTGGCGGCAGGGTTGAGGGTGGAGCAAAAACAATATATGAACTCATTTGAGCTCAAACCACCCCAATATGACAATGGAGGAGGTGAAACATAGCTTCATGTTGTCAAATTGCATTCAGGATGGAGCATGACATTCCAACTACAGTTTAAACAAATAATTGCTTTAATTATTTTGTACATTTTCTGAAGAAATCTTTCATAATATACCAGACCTGAGTACAATTTTCAGTTTTCTCCTGTATGTTTAGAGGTACCTAATGGCATGAAACAGGATGTTTTTTTTTGTTTCTGCCCTTTCTGCCCTGCGGGAGAGGCCTTTAATATCTCTTCCATTCAACATTTGTGAGTTGCATTAAAAATCTGTACGAGTTTAGCACTTCTAGTCAGAAATTCGATTTACTCCTCTTGGTATCTCCCTACCCAGGTTTGCATCCTATTTCATTTTCATGGATTTTTCAAGTTGCTATGTTAGGTACATCATAAAATAAATATTAGTTATTGTATGACATAACAAAATGAGTAGTAGCAGTGTCATTAGTCAATAGAAATTGGGAGTAGAGGAGATAATATTAGTAGTGGGATGGAGTGGGCGCAAAGCTGTCCTGAGAAAATGCAGCTTCTTCACTGACACATGGGAATCCATGGCCCATGACTGATCCAAGTGAGGAATAAGCATTGAAGACCTTCAATCCATTTATTGGGAGAAACCAGAAGTGGATGGAGGGCATTGCACATTTGCAAAACTCTCCTGTTCCCACATTGATCACATCAACCACCTCAGAACCCACTGAAATGGAAGTCACCCATGATCCTGAGATACTGCCTGAGTGCAAGGCATAGAGGAGAGGCAGTAGTAGAATGGTTTTCTAGGTTCTTTCACCACATCTATTCTACCATTGCTGTTGCGAACTTGCTCCATGGTCACTTTACAGTGTGGATTGGCTCTATTTCAATTGCAGAGATGATTGGGTTGATCTGCCCTCAAGTTGCTAAGGATGGAAGGGGGAACTCTCCATTAAATCAATGGATTGTGCACCAATATCATGAAGGAAGGATCATGGCATTATGGATTTTAGCACACACACACACACACACACACACACACACACACACACACACACACACACACACACACACACACATGCTTATGCACATACAATAACCTTCAAATGATTTTTTTTGACGGTTTCTTTTTAAGTTGTAATTTTCTGTTTTCTAACAGCCATGTGATTGGTAATAATCATAATTTCTCGACATCGTTTATTGCTGTGTGGTGAAACGTGGTAATGCAGGTGGGCACCTCACTGGACTGCTCAGGCTGGCCCGCCTCTGACCTGGTAACTCCTCCCCATAGTTTCCAATAAAGGCTGAGAACACCTAATCTCCTCCCTCAGTTCCAGCCTTGGATCCGGGCCAGAAGCATGTAGTTGTATGATGGAGGTTTCAGGACATTAAACCTTTTGGCCACGTGCTTCGTGTCTCTGTGTGGTCATTGATCGGGCTACATGCAGTGACATAGTTATGTTGTCAGTTCACCTCGGCAGACTTAATAGGTGGCAGACTGAATGTGGCAACTGGCTGTACTTTTATGAACCACCACGGTCCCTTCTTTCCTTTAATATTAACCACAAATATTTTCCTTTTCACGTTTCTCACAAAATCACTGCAAATTGTTTAGCTTTGCAACTCAAGTACACAGCTGCAATTTTACTCCCATTACATGAAACTGACTTATTTACACAGTCAATATAAGACTCTGTTGAATTCCACATTTTGTCCGAGCTGCAACTCGAACAGCTGGGCATTTCTGTTACAGTAACAAAGGTCAATGGATCTTACAGAGGAATGAAATAGTGAGCTACAGTTCACTGGCCTTCTCTGGCCTCCTCTTACAGCTGCCTCTTCCATCAGCATCTATTGCTTTCCAGCTTTCCAACAAGGTCGGGTCAGATACAGCAATGAGATCTCCGAACTCTTCTCCATTGATAACGGCGTGAAGCAAGGCTGCATCTTCGCACCAACCCTCTTTACTATCTTCTTTGGCATGATGCTGAAACAAGTCATGAAAGACATCCGGTACCGCACGGATGGCAGTCTCTTCAATCTGAGGCGCCTGCAAGCTCACACCAAGACACAAGAGCAACTTGTCCATGAACTACTCTTTGCAGATGATGCCGCTTTAGTTGCCCATTCAGAGCCAGCTCTTTAGCGCTTGACGTCCTGCTTTGCGGAAACTGCCAAAATGTTTGGCCTGGAAGTCAGCCTGAAGAAAACTGAGGTCCTCCATCAGCCAGCTCCCCACCATGACTACCAGCCCCCCCACATCTCCATCAGGCACACAAAACTCAAAACGATCAACCAGTTTACCTATCTCGGCTGCACCATTTCATCAGATGCAAGGATCGACAATGAGATAGACAACAGACTCGCAAAGGCAAATAGCGCCTTTGGAAGACTACACAAAAGAGTCTGGAAAAACAACAACATGAAGAAACACACAAAAATCAGTGTGTACAGAGCCGTTGTCATACCCACGCTCCTGTTTGGCTCCAAACCATGGGTCCTTACCGGCATCACCTACGGCTCCTAGAACGCTTCCATCAGCGCTGTCTCCGCTCCATCCTCAACATTCATTGGAATGACTTCATCACCAACATCGAAGTACTCGAGCTGGCAGAGTCCGCAAGCATCGAATCCACGCTGCTGAAGACCCAACTGCGCTGGGTGGGTCACGTCTCCAGAATGGAGGACCATCGCCTTCCCAAGATCGTGTTCTATGGCGAGCTCTCCACTGGCCACCGAGACAGAGGTGCACCAAAGAAGATGTACAAGGACTGCTAAAAGAAATCTCTTGGTGCCTGCCACATTGACCACCACCAGTGAGCTGATCTCGCCTCCAACCGTGCATCTTGGCGCCTCACAGTTTGAAGAAGACCGCAGAGCCCACCTCACTGACAAAAGACAAAAGACAACACCCAACCCCAACCCACCAATTTTCCCCTGCAACCGCTGCAACCGTGCCTGCCTGTCTCGCATCGGGCTTGTCAGTCACCAACGAGCCTGCAGCAGACGTGGACATACCCCTCCATAAATCTTCGTCCGCGAAGCCAAGCCAAAGAAAGAAATATAACAATGAACTCATCATTATTATTGATAAAATGAGACATGGTGCTGGTCTGACTTCCTCACATTCACTCTTGTTGACACATGACAAATCAAGAGCTGCAGTTTTAACAAGTGACACCATTCAATGTGTGCACTGGAGCCACAAGTAAAAGCTGAAAAATGCTAGACGAACTCAGCAGGTCTCACAGCATCCATACGAGGTAAAGATACGTTTTCAGGCCTTTGACCTACTTCAGGGTAGGACCAACCTTTTGGGCCTGAACCCTCCTTCAACCTTCTTTTGGTACTGCAAGACCTGCTGAGGTTTTTTTCTGTTTTTACTGCAATCATAGCGTCTGCAGTCTTGGATTTTTCACACTAGAGTCATGGGTATTTTTTAAAATTGAAACTGTTAAAGTGTGGCTGAGTGGATTCCTGATCCCTCCACTCTCCTCATCCCACTTTTTCACTCCATCGGTTTCTTCATCTTTCAGTGAATGTCCTTTGACTCCGACCTTAATTCTGCCCCCCTCCTCCCCCTCTTCAATTCTCTCCAATGAAAATCATCCTAAAACCTCTTCCTCAGAAATTTGGACGACAGAAAGGACTTTCATTTAAATGGTACTTTTCACATCCATTTCAGGAGATCTGGAGACACTTCCCTGTAAATGAGAATTATGACATGTAATCACTGTTGTAAGCTCAAAAAGAAGCAGAGCAGGCAGTTTACATGCAGTGAGCTCTCACCAAATAACAATGCATTAAGAACAGAATGATATGGTTTGGAAATGTCTGTTGGTTCATCTGGGCAACAGGGTTGCATACATTTCTCTTCTTCGGTTATGACAAATAAAAGGGGTCTTGATTATTTTTATTTGTTTATTTATTGCATCATTCATTGCCCTTCAGCAAGAAGAAGACTGCTGAAGTTACTCTGTGGGTCAGGCAGCCTCTGTGGAGGCAAAGGGACAGTCCCTCTGCTTCTGCATGATCCATGGTGTTCTTCCATTAGTATTTTTGCCTCCAGATTCCCGCATCTCTAACTTCTCTTGTGTCCTCATTCATTGTTCGTTTCCAAACTGCGGTGTGCTAGGCCAGTTCGAAGGGTAGTTCAAAGTAAACCTCATGGCTGTTATTCTGAAGTTCACAAGCAGCACCTGAACAAGTGAAAACACCCAATTTCCTTCCATAAAATGCATTGGTAAGCTAGCATGTTTTAAAAAAAAACTGTTCAAAGACTTAATTATTATATTGATATGCATTTTAATTCCAGAATTATTTGATTACTTAAAATTAAGTTCCCCTGCTGTTCTGGCGGGATTTGAACTCGGACTCATTAGCCCAGAGATCTGGATACTAATTTCTCATCCAGAAGCTAAAATCTAAAGGCACAGTCCTCCTTCAGCACTGTCGTCTTAGTGTTATACTTTATATCCAAAATGGGACTTGAACCTAAAACACAGGTGGTGCTTTAACTGCCCACGCTTTACCTCTACATTGTCCCTTCCTTTGATTTTCCCTCAGAGACTTGGAATTATCTCTTCTTATCTGTTAAATGTCTTGATAAGTTTTTCTGCTTCATTGTTGATTGCAAAGTAAGTTATTAACTTTAAGCCAGGGATTCAGCTGTGTTATGTGAAAATTATTTTTGGTGTTTTTAATGGTGTTCGGATCACCAAAATAACATTGGACAGCAAAAAGTTTGCTTTCCGAACAAGTTTGGGTGTATTTTATGGAGTTTTGGCTCTGATCACAAAAATCACCTGAAATTTTTCCTATCACGTACCGTGTTTTTTAGATATAGCCTATTTTTATGACTTCCGGTCATATTTTAAGTCTACAAAACCGTGAGCTCCAACATGTTTGTGAAAGTTTATTGTCTGCATTCACACTTGGGTTTCTTCCCTGCTGTTCTTGGTGCCATCAGTGATGAACATGGTGAAAGGATTCACCAGGACATTGCCACCATGGAAGAGTGGTATCAGGTCCAAAGGAATCTATCAAGGTTGGCCGAATATTGTTGGACACTGACACAAGAGGCACCCAGATGCTGAGTATAGATGAAAATCAGTGGCAAAACATTTTTAGATCAGTTGAACTGGTCTAAAGCTTTGCTTTGTGATTAAATATGCTAAATTCAATAAAATGTAATTTAATGTTTCTCCAACTTCCTATGTGATACAGCAAATCTGAAATTACCTTTGTGTTCAGCTGTATTATCGTAAACCCCAATTTTCTTTCAGGAAAGAAAACTTTTGAAAAAAATTGTTGCCCAGTGAAATTGACATTAGCAAATTCTGGCATCACTTGATTCATGTAATGAAATTGAATAAAGGACAGAATCTTTGGCTTGGCTTCGCGGACGAATATTTATGGAGGGGGTAAAAAGTCCACGTCAGCCGCAGGCTTGTTTGTGGCTGACCAGTCCGATGCGGGACAGGCAGACACGGCCGCAGCGGCTGCAGGGGAAAATTGGTTGGTTGGGGTTAGGTGTTGGGTCTTTCCTCCTTTGCCTTTTGTCAGTGAGGTGGGCTCTGCGGTCTTCTTCAAAGGAGGTTGCTGCCCGCCAAATTGTGAGGCGCCAAGATGCACGGTTTGAGGCGATATCAGCCCACTGGCGGTGGTCAATGTGGCAGGCACCAAGAGATTTCTTTAGGCAGTCCTTGTACCTTTTCTTTGGTGCACCTCTGTCACGGTGGCCAGTGGAGAGCTCGCCATATAACACGATCTTGGGAAGGCGATGGTCCTCCATTCTGGAGACGTGACCCACCCAGCGCAGCTGGATCTTCAGCAGCGTGGACTCGATGCTGTCGACCTCTGCCATCTCGAGTACTTCGACGTTAGGGATGAAAGCGCTCCAATGGATGTTGAGGATGGAGCGGAGACAACGCTGGTGGAAGCGTTCTAGGAGCCGTAGGTGATGCCGGTAGAGGACCCATGATTCGGAGCCGAACAGGAGTGTGGGTATGACAACGGCTCTGTATATGCTTATCTTTGTGAGGTTTTTCAGTTGGTTGACAGAATAAATACTCTAAATTGACACAACAATTCAGTTAGCAATTGAGATGGAATAACCAGTTTGATGTTATGATGGAATCCTTCAAATATATAACTTTAATCAAAGAAAGAAGATCTCTTTAGATATTTAGACCTTGGGTGGGCATGGTTAATACTGTGGAAAGTACAAAGCACTGTTGGCAGGGAGTTCATCCGTCCTCCCCGTGACTTACGTGGGCTTTCTTCGGGTGCTTCGGTTTCTTCCCACCCTCCAAACGTTTTCAAGCTTGATAGGTTAACTGGGTGTAATTGGGTGGCAAAGGTTTCATGGGCTGGAAGGGCCTTCTACTGTGCTATATCATTAAAATTTTTAAATTACGTAGTGTTCAATTAAAGAAGTTGATCTCACAACTGGGGGCTTTCTGATATGGACCCTGCAGATTTTTAACTCCCTTCTTAAACTGCTAACTACACCAAAATGCTGGAGGAATTCCGATATACTGTCTACTATGGATGCTGAAAGACTGGCTGAGATCCCCCAGCATTTCAGCGTGTTTTTAACTACAATCACAGTCTCTGCAGACGTTCATTTTTCACTTAAACTGCTGACTGAACCTGCTAACATATTTTGATTTATAAAGTTCCTTTATATTTCTCTTCATTCTATACACATGCGCTGGCCTACCCCCTCGACTCCCTGAACAATTAAATATTGTGTACGCACTGCACTTTTGAACAAGTCAGCCTTTTGATAAATTTTGAAATGCCCTTTTACTAAAATCAGTTTTGAATAATATAAGAAGCAGTGTTGTTTTTTGACACATGATTTTGATGTCATTTCTCATATGTAAGACAAGTCTGTCCAATCACATTTCTAAACTGAGTGTGTCTGACTTAAACAAAACAGCTATAAAAACACAAATTTACTCTCGTTGTGACTGGCTCCAAAGTCACAGATCTCATGGCATTATAGTTATCTCCTTTAGCCAGAAAATTACAGATTGAATGTTTAATATTAAAATGTCATAATATGCAGAGTGTTCTTTGACAATATCATTGAGCCAAACAGGACACAATAGCTTAATTGTTTTAATGTGCAAATTAAACAGGAAATGGCTTTATAAATGTGAAAATTCTTTAAATGAGAAAGAGAGGGAAATATATATTCTGTATATTCACTTCTACCTAAAATATGTGAAAACAGCACGTCACCATGTGACTTTTTATTCAACTGTACTGATTACTATAAAAGTTCTTGTAATAAGACCATAAAACATAGGAGCAGAAGTATGCTATTCAGCCCATCAACTCTGCCCCGCCATTCTACCATGAGCTGATCCATTTTCCCATTCAGCTCCACTGCTTAGTCTTCTCCCCAAAGCCTTTGATGCCCTGGCTAATCAATCTCTCCCTTAAATAAACCCAATGATTTGGCCTCTACAACCACCAGTGGCAACAAATTCCACAGATTTACCACCCTCTGGCTAACGAAATTCCTCCACATCTCTGTTGTAAGTGCCCTTTAGGTGTGAAATTGTGCGCTTTCACACCATGGGAAACAACCTTTCTACATTTAATATTCAAAGTGCTTCCATGAGATTCCCCCCCCCCCTCATTTTCCTAAATTCCAATGAGTACAGGCCAAGAGCTGTCAAGCACTTCACATATAATTACTCTTGCATTCCCGGAATCATCCTTGTGAACCTCCTCTGAACCCTCTCTTTTCAATGTCAGATACACTTGGCCACAAAGCCATTCATTCCATAATCTAATTCCCCCACACCCTGATGAAGGGCTGAAGCCCCTGTATCTTCACCTTTGCTACATACATCTTTACCTTTGACCTGCTGAGTTTCTCCAGCATTTATGTGTTTTTTTTCACTGAATCATGATGTCAATAGAATCTTGTGTTTTATAATCATATATAACAATTTACAGCATGGAAACAGGCCATGTCATCCCTTCAAGTCTGCACCGGTTCACTAGAACAACTCCACTAGCTCCCCCTCTCCTGCTCTCCGCCCATAACCCTCCAATCCCCTCACCTCCATGTACACATCCAACCTTCTATAAAATGACAGAAGGGACACTGCCGCAACTATCTCTTTTGGAAGATCATTCCATTCTGCCACCACTCTTTGAGTGAAAAAGCATCCTCTAATATTTCTCCTAAAGTTTTGCCCCCTAACCCTTTTCCCCCTCTTGTTCCAACCTCCCCTGCCCTCGGGGGAAAGAATCTATTTACGTCTAGTCTATCTATTCCCTTCATAATTTTAAATACCTCCATCAAATCCCCTCTCAGCCATCTACGTTCCAATGAATAAAGTCCCAGTCTCCATAATCTAAATCATTAATGCAACATAAAAGTGGCCTGATACCGACCCCTGTGAAACACCACTAGCCACTGGCAGCCAACATGAATATGATCCCTGTATTGCGACTCTCAAAATTGTATCATAGATATGGAAAATAGAGCATGGAGCAGTAGGGCACATCCATTTTAGGTGACTGCCCATGTTAGCGATGGGATAATACCATTCTTCACCGTGGAAATCTTCACCATCTCGAGACTAATTTCTTCAATTCTCCAGCTCCTTGTGTTTTTACTCTAACCACGGCATCAACAGAATTTGTGTCTCACTTCAATTCTCCAGTTGTTGCCTGAGGACAAAAGCGTCAGTGACTTTTTATAATTTTTCTCTGTTCGTTCCAAATCCACCCTGATTTCCCTTACATATATTTTATTTTCGATAGCCCATTTTACTTTGAATTCACTTTTCTAACTATATCCAGATGCATTCTATGCTAACAATTCTTTAATCTGATTGGTTTAGGAGACACTGTATCGTTCCCACAAGTTAACATCGCACCTGCCAAGGGTGTGGTACTGTTTGGGTTTCAAACTTTTACAATTTCCTACAAAAAAAGGTCCAAAAGTGGGCAGTCTAACAAATGTTGGACATGCGTTTTTCACCTGTCTATTATTATTAATCTGCAAGTTTTTGATATGCTTTTCAAGCGTAACCTCAGTTCAGTTCAGAGAAAACTGGTGTGTTGGTCTTCCAGTTAAGAACATGATTTCCTTTCCGAGAAGGGCGAGAGCAGAATCAGAGTGTTGCGCTTTCCTTACTCATTTCAAAAGAACTTATTTCACAGAGAACAAAGCAGAGTATTGCCTTATGGCAATGAGGGTGAATTTATGGCTGTAGTGAACATAGAATATAGAACAATACAGCACACGAACAGACACTTCAGCCTACAGTACTAAATATGGTGTCCAATTTAAACTAAAGCATTGTTTTGGAATAATTTCCAATATAAAGTCAAATAAACATCTGGAGTCTGTGTGTTGATTGGACATGAACCAGATCCCACTCTTCCTTGCATATTCATGTATCTATCAAGGAGTCTCTTGAATGTACTATTTTATCTGGTTCGACCAAGACTCCAGGCCACCTGCTCCAAGCACTTATCCTTCCCTTATGCAAAAATCTTGCCCGCATATCTCCAATAAACCTCCTGCCCTACGCCCCATGCCCTCCCACAAACTGAAATGCATTGTCTTTCTTAAGTGACATTCTTACCCTTCTGACTATCTGCCCTTTCAGGGTATCTCATGATGTTATAAACTTCAATCAGGTGTCCTCTCAGCCTTCAACACTCCAGAGAAACAACCCAAATTTGTGCCACCTCCCTTGATGGCTCACACCCTTGATCCTCTGACACCCCTATTATACCCTTTCAAAAGCATCCACATCTTTCAGGTAACTGATATGGTTTTATATCGTGACCTATCTTTTGGTGATTGCGTTTGGGGGCCTCAAAGCCTGTTTGGAAACAGAAGCAAGAATACAGGAACAAGTCTATGGTCCCGATATTGGCAAATGGAATTAGTGCAGATGGGGCTAGATGACCAGTTTCCATATTGTATAACTATAGCTGTGTAACAAAAATAATGCTGAGAAATAAAATATCCACATTCTCATGAATCAATTTTTCCTTCTGCTTCCAATGTAATAAAAAAGACTTAACTGCGATTCATTCTTGCCTTGGATATGCATCTTCACTTTCTCTTATAAATCCATTTAAAATACTTCCAGGCAATAAAAATGAGAACCACGAGCCCCATCTCCCCACACCCCAAGATGATAGTAACATCTCTCAGTAGTCAACGGTTTGACGGATGCTTGGAGGAGTAGCAAGCCTGCCAAACAGCAAAGGTTGCAGTGATTTACTGCTTCAAAGTCTTACTTGCTCTGACTGCACTGCCGGTGCGTTGGACTCCTTGAAAGTCATAAAACAACTCTCTTGACTGGTGTGCAACTCCCATGGTACTCCTGAAAGCAGATTGTCAGTGCAGATATGATTGTGGATCTGGAGTCAGCGATGGGATGAGATGGAGGGCAGTGAGGAACGAGCTTCAGAATGGGGGGGGGCACGGGTAGAAGCAATTGAGGAAACAATGGACAGGGAGGGAGAAATGAGAGTAGCATTTGTTTGAAGGAAGATGAGGCAATGGGGAGAGCAGACAGGAAGAGAAGCTGTGTTGCAGCACAGTTGGAGCTCATGCTGGCTCCTTGCAAGCATTAATCAAAAAATTTTACTGTACGGCAATTTCCTTCCTGTGTCTGCTAACTGATTTATTCCTGAAAAAACATCAACATCATCTGTTTTACTTTTCAATAGGGTTGATAGAGAATGTTTTAAATCAACACACAAAGGGGAAAACACACATCCAGACTTTGAGATGCATTCAGGTTTATTCTGTGTGCGGACAGGGCCTTGAGAGAAAGATGGATAAAAGCAGCAATGAGTGCAAGTAACAGGGAAAAAGAGGGGTTGGCAAACAGCGAGGTAGCTGCAAGGGAATCAATGGGTGAGGGCAGGGGAACAAGAGATGATCAATTCGGGGATAAGAGAAAGACAATGGGAGTATAAAGAATTGGAGTTGTGAGGTGAAAGGGAGCATGAGCTAAGGCCTTGTTCAATGGTAGGTCTGGAATCTGAATTTTAGCATGTGGGTAAGTTCTGCATGAAGGGGCGGGAAGATTTGGGCAGGGCAGTGCTGGCATAATGGGAAATTTGGGAGAACAAGAAGGGGTGGCCAAAAATAATGGATAGGTGGATGGAAGCGAGAGAGAGATCATAGGAAAGGTGGGACTATATTTCTTGGTGAGAAGAAGGTATGATGGAGGTATATATCAGAGTGGTGAGCTGAAAGCTGGTTGTAGGAGTCTGATCCTGGAGATAGAAATAGTCCTATTGCAGGGAACTGCTAAAGGTGGCTGCAGGAGAGCATATAGGGGTCATGGGGTTCAAGGTGTTCAGGTGCATGATGGTGGTCGAAGTTTCCAGGTGGTGTGATGAGTGATGGTTGTCTGATGCTTCTGCTGGTGTAGGTGGTGGCATTTGCCATCTCCTTGGTGGTTAGATGGATGATGTTAATCTAATGGGTGATGGTTGAATTGGTGATGGTGGCTGATGGGTGAGGGTGGTTGATGAGCAAAGGTGGTCAGATAGGTGATGGTTGGATGGGTGATAGTGGTTGGAAGGATTGTGATTTAAAACAGAAAGTTTATTAAAATTAAACCAAGGAAATTTATTGTAATACTTAAATGACCTTGACCCTCCACTCAATTTAAGTCCTGTCTCTACAGGAGAAGCCCAAAAATCCAGATGCCAAATTTTTAAAAAATTAGCGCGCGTGTGTGTGTGTGTGTGTGTGTGTGTGTGTGTGTGTGTGTGTGTGTGTGTGTGTGTGTGTGTGTGTGTGTGTGTGTGTGTGTGTGTGTGAGAGAGAGAGAGAGAGAGAGAGAGAGAGAGTGTGTGAGAGAGAGAGAGTGTGAGAGAGAGAGAGAGAGAAAATGCCAACAAGCGATCAGGCTTGTCAACATTATTTTTCGTTAAAACTGCTCATTTTGATAAATAAAGCATGCTCCATTTGCTTATGAATAAATTATCAAAATGTGCCCGTTCATCTCTTCTTTATTCCTCCTTAAATTTGAATTTTAAAACTACTGCCTGAGAATCTGGAAGATCTGAAAATCTAGACCTACCCAATCCCTGAGCAGCTCAGATTTTTGGACTTCTACTGTATTATGTGGGTTTGAGGTTGGTTGAAATTGACATGTTCTTCCAGTGTAGTCATTGAAATGGATCTTTGGCCACTGTTTTACTTGCTTGCCGCAAGGATCATTAATGATTTAATTCCAGTTCGGATCTGAGGAGGGTTCAGTTTTGGATTTTTTTCAGCTTAATTTCTGATAGGACATAATCTGATTTATTTCTCAGAGTTTGGTTCACCTCTGCAACCCTCTTTGAATTTTAGTTTAATGGCCATTTTCTTGGTGCATGCTGTTTTAAACTCTGTTTGTTTTACAAGACTCAATTAGTAGATGAGGAAGTGAGATACTTTTTTTTCCTACATATTGAAAGGTTACCTTGCCTCATTAAAAGTTCATTTCTATAATTTGACTGAGGAGCTGTGGATTTGTACTGGGATGTGTTATTGCCAAATACTAATGGACTCAACAGAAGCTGTACTGTGAAAAAATGATTAGTTTTAAAGGGATATAGTATAACATATTAAAACCAACATTACAAGCAGAACTCTTGGGGCAGAGATGTTGGACATAAATTTGGGAATAGCAATGACCTTCAAATTAGTATATTGACAGTTAGTCAGCTAGCTGGCCTTGAGAGTAGGAAGTTTAGTGTATACAGTGCAACCATACAGTGGTCCTGGGCAGGATGTTGCCCTATGCTTCCATTGTTCTTCAAGAGACGAGTGACATAAACTATCTCCTATATTTTAAAGTAAACATGTTCTGAAGGGTTCCTAAATTAATGATTCCACTTTATCCTTTGGGCGGGGTGTATCTTCATTAATATATAGCTTTTGGGGAAATCTTTGCTCCAGATACAGGAATTGACTGTCATAGTGTCATGCAGCACGGAAACAGATCCCTTGGCCCTCCCAGTGTTAGCCAACCACCCGCTACCCATTCACGCGATCACAGAACTAAACCCTTTTACAGTAGAAGTCCAAAGGTCCTGATGCCAGAAATCTGGACCATCCAAGAATCCTAACTTTTCAAAAACTCAAACTTTTAAGATTTAGTGGGCTTTTGTGTGCAGGCATGCATGCATAAGTGTCACAGATGTGCAGAGGTAACAAGTAACCAAGACTGTTGACTTTATTTTTCTTTACAACTGCTTGTTTTGATAAATGAAGCATGCTGTATTTGCTAATGAATAAACTGTCAAAAAGTGCTTGTTCAGCTATTCTATATTCCTCTTTAAATTTGAATTTTAAAAGTACTACTGGAGAATCCAGAAAAACAGAAAATCTGGACTTACCCGATCTCTGAGCAGATTGGATTTTCGGACTTCTACTGTATTCTTATCAAAACTCTCCCCAGATTCTGCTATTAACTATGGAGAGACCTGTGTGCCTTTGGGATGTAGGACCAATCCAGTGCACCAGGAGGAAACCCATGTAGTCACAGGGTGGATGTGAGTGCTGCAACCAGACAGCGGCTAAGTTGCTGGAGCTATTAAGTAGCAAGTCTATCAACTGTACCACCATACCCCACCCTAATTATCTCTATCTATTTTCACATGACATGGGAAACCATTCTGCCCACAAAGTTTATGCTGGCAGTAAGAGCAATACCTTCAACCCCATTTCCTACTTATTTTCTGGAAAGATGTATAGTATCTTTGATTATATTCAAAAATATTTCAAAGATCTAATCTTTGAATATATCAAAGAGTGATATATTCTCTCTCACATACCAATCAACAAGTGGGGATTGATAGGTGAGAGAGAATATACCAATCTCACATTGATATATTCTCCCTCACATAGAAACCACTAGGGGAGTTGATTGGTATGTGAGAGTAAATATATCAATATATTCTCCCTCACATGCCGATCAACTCCCCCCATTCTCTTCTCACCCCATCACCCCTACTAGGGGCAATTTACAGATAAAAAATTTGGAAAGATATTTTTCCAACATTATCGGTGATTCTTAAGGTTAAATTGGAACCTTGTCCTTTAATTGCTTTTCATGGATCATTTCTAGATGACGATGATTTAGTGATTTCAACTCAAAACTGAATTTTATCTTTTACTTTGCTGCAATTTTTATTAAATGGAAAGCTAATACTCCACCTACACACACAATGGTTAAATGATGTCTTGTTTGAGTTTAGAAAAAATTAGATATTCCATTAAAGATTCAAATACTAATTTCATAAAAAAATGGGGTCCTTTTATGGACCATGACCATAATCTAACGTTTTAGGGTAGTCAGACCCTTCGATGCTGTGCTGTCTGTTTCCAGGTTGTTGTTACTTGATACCCACACATAGGTTTTTTTTTCCTCAACCTTGTATAGGAGGTGGGGTTTTGAATGATTTTTTTTTTCTTTTCTTTTTCTTACAATTCATATTCCTTACATAATTTCAGATGCAACATAGATTCAGATGAAACAGATCATGTTGAACTAACTGAATGGAGTTCTATGTGACAACATTGTCCTGTGGTTAGAGGAGAGCAAATGGATGTCACACTGGATAAGGTACCACAGAAAAGACTTCTCAATTAGTTAAGAATGCAGAGAGTTTTGGGTTATTGTATTGGGATGAATAGAAGATTGGATAACCAATAGGAAGCAGTAAATTGGTATAAATGTGCGTAATCAGTGGTTTGCGGGGTGCCACTGGGATTGGTACTTGGCCCACACCTGCTCACAATAGACACAAATTATTTAGAGGATGGGGCTAAGTGTAGCAGATCTAAATTTGCTGATGACAATGAATTGCGTGGGAAAGCAAATTGTAAAGACAACAGAATGTTTGCAGAGAAATATAGTTAGGTTAAATGAGTTAGTAAAGATCTGACAGATGTTGATAAATGTGAGGTCATCCAATTTTGAAAGAAAAATAATAGATTGTCCCAATGGTGAAATCTAATGGTAAAAAATTTCAGCGCCTTGTTGTGTAGAGAGACTTAGGAGTGCTTGTGCATGAATTGCAAGAAGTTAATTTGCAGGAATCATGAAAGCAAATAGAATGTTGGCCACAAGAAACTGCTGGAGGAACTACAGGGAATCAAGGGCAATTGTCTTGAGGAAGGGTTCAAATCCAAAGCGTGCCTGACCATTTCTACTCATGGATGCTGTCTGACCCACTGAGTTCCTTCACCAATTCTTTGCTCAAGATTCCAGCATTGCAGCTTTGTGTTTCTCTAAGAGTCCAGTGGTTGTGCTGCAGAGTATAGTGAGTCCACACTTGGACTATTTTGTGCAGTTCTGGTCTCCTGACTTGAGAAAGGATATACTTGGTTTATAGCTGGTGCAGAGGAGGATCGCCAAGTTGATTCTGAAAATGAAGGGGTAATCTTGGGAGGAGAGTTGAGTCGCCTGGAACAAGGGGAATCTTATAATGACATACAAAATCATGAAAAGAATAGACATGAGAGAAGCAGGGAGGTTGCTTCCACTGGCTTGTTAGAGAAGCACTAAGGGGCATCAGCTAAAGATTCAAGGGAGTAGGGGAGTAAACAACAGATTCAACCATTCTCAAAGAACTAGGTACTTGCCAGAACGGAGGCAGCTTCCCTTTGGTAGTGTCTGCATAAGTCCATCTCTTGGATATTCTTGATGTATGACAGAGATGAGGCGGAATTGCTTCTCCCAAACAGGAGTGAATGTGGAATTCTCTACCCAAGGAAGATTTTTTAAGAATGGAGGAATTAAGGGTTAACATAGAACAACATAGCACAGTACAGCCCCTTCAGCCCTCAATGCTGTGCTGACCTCTATATTCCTTTAAAAAAGTATTAAACCCTCCCTATCCTGTAACCCTCTATGTTTCTTCCATAGATGTGCCTCTCCAAGTCCCTTAACTTCCCCTATTGTTTCAGCCTCTGGCACCACCCCTGGCAATGCATTCCAGGCACTCACAACTCTGCATAAAAAAAAAACTAGTCCCTGATGTCTCTATAGACAACATTTGCCATTTTCTAGTATTTTCCAATTTCAAAACATGTCATCTTCAAAGAAACGCAAGGACGATATTCTGAATGACTCTCTTATCCATCCAAAAAAACCAAGCTCTGTAGATGCAGATTGGTTGATATAAATGGATAAACATTTTGCATAACTTTGCATCAAGATTTTCATAACGATGAATTTAAAAAAAAAGCATTCAGTTACATTTAAAGACACGATACAAGACAATAAGATGATAAGAAATGTTTAAGACGGATTCAAAGAAAAGTATCTTGAGCTCACGTCCCTCTCATGGTTCTCCAATGGATGAGAAAGCAAGCTCCGTGTCTGCATAGGTATGATGACATATGATGTCATAGTAACTATGGTAACACTGCAAATAATCCTCATCCTTAAAGGGAGAGGCACAAAATCACTAAGAAGTGAAAACACATGGTTTTAACCTTTACAGTCTCCCCTAAACTTTCCTCCCTTCACTCTGTACAAGTGTCCTCTAGTGTCTCCCATCCATTGAATGCTTCTGTGTGACATGGGACCTGGGCAGGTAAGTGGCCAGATCAACCATGATCTTGTTAAAAGGCGTAGCAGACTTGACTACTTCTATTTTTAATGTTTTTATGTGAAGCCAGAACACTTGAGGGCCGCTCATCACAGAGGTCAGGATTGGACTGGGTCACTTGCTCTCTGCTGCATTTCTACGCTTGGTGCTTCATTAGGCTACTGTGCTGCGCTTGACCCACATTAGTTCATGACTTTTTGTCTGCACCAAACTATAAAGCTGAACTTAGTGACTGGAGCCCTTTGAGGGAATGTCAGCCAAGCACTGTGCTTAACCCAACATCTGGAAATTATTTGTTGGACGCATTCAGCGAGACTGCTGGAGGTATTACCACAGAGGACTGGATGAACATTTCTGTTATTCTTATCACTTCTGCCAGTGGATACAAAGCTGAGTCGCATTAGGGATGATGGATAAAACTTAGGGGAGAAGTCAATATCACATCACTCCCACATGGTTCCTGCAGCTATTTAATTGGCCAAAGCATCCTGACCATTTGTATCCAAAAACAACAGGTTCAACCATTCTCAAAGAACCAGGTGTTTGCCAGAACTGAGGCAGCTTCCCTCGGGTAGTGTCTGCAGATGTCTACAAGAGTCCATCTCTTTGATATACTTGATGTATGACCTTTTGTACCCCGATCATCTATCTGCCTTTGAGATCTGGAACGTAGAAATCGATGTGTCTATTCTCACCAGTGAGAAATACCAGCAACCATGCCACTTCTGGGCACCTGGAGGAAAGGCATTACTTGGTGTATCATTGGAGATGGTGGCAAAATCTCATTAATATTGTCTCCTCTTAAACTTGAAGTTTCACAGAATTGTACATGACAACAAAAGGAGACCCAATATGTGCTCCATATTAAGGTACAAAGTGAGGTGGAAGTCATAGATTTATAATAAACACAATATATAAACAGGAAAATTCTGCGGCTTGAACCCATTTTGTTATTCAGCTGAGCAAGACTGATCTGTAACAACCCCAATTACTCACCTTCACTCCATAACATTGCCTAAGGGCTTTTCAGAAAATATTTAGCCAGAAAGACTGAATAGATCCAAAAGTGGTCTTACTGCCTGTAACTCTTGAGTGGCTTGACATGTAGAAGTGCAAAGCTGTATGCAATGTTCACACACACCACACATGCATACACACAGACACAGAAACACACAGAGAAACACAAACAGAAAAATACACATGTATACTCAAGTACTTTCTCTCACATACCTACACATGCACACATTCTCAATTTTAACTCATGGAAGTGTATGTTGTATGAAAATGTATATGTGTGTGTGAGTGTGCATGCGCGTACACACACACTCACACACACATATACATTTTCATACAACATACACTTCCACTCTCTCGTAAAACACGCACGAACTCTCCCCTCTCTAACACACATACTGATGCTATTATTTTTTGAGTTAGACTTATGGCTTGTTAAATGCTGATGGCTTATTTTAGTCACAGTTTGATTTCCTTATGATTTATAGTCCACTTGAGAAGTTGATAACTAGAATGGACACAGGACGTGTAGATTTTCTTGCCTGCGAATGTCATTAGTGGCTACTTGCCAGGTTAGGAAAACAGCGAGGATGTTTTTGGCCCACAGTGACAATATCCTTCCTGTTTCATCAAAAGCATGCATTCTGTCTCCCAGATGACAGCCTTGTAAAACACTTAGAACAGGCAAGGTGGCAACCACAGTGACAGAAGCAAGGCTGTAGTCGGAATGCCAGGCAAAGATTGACTGCTTCCCCAGACGGATTTGAAGACAGTCTATTAAGTACACTTAACTGTATTTCTCTGTGCCCTGGTGTCCCAAGATGTGAGACCCAGACCAGGGAATGATGGATGTCTGCTCTGTGGGAGAGACCCTGAGAAACTGTAATAAGCTATTGGATCTCTCATCATGACAAATTACACAAAATAACTTTGGCAAAGAAAGCCAAAGCCATTGGAGTACTAACTCACCTGAACTAGCAGCTTTCCTTCATGAAATGGTACTGTGTAAAGATAGAGGGTTAGCTTAGGTGGATTATGTAAACAAAAAACAGAAAACTGAGACGGCATGCAATATCTGTCAGAGAAGGCGCTCCTCATATGATCTGTGCTCATCATCACCAAGTTTTAATTGATTCTTCCTTTCACATGAAACAAATACTGTGGCCATTCAATCTTGAAATAAACTGCTATGAGCAATGGACCCTCCATTAAGATCTTAGTTGAGAAAGTGAAAGTAAATGAGACAGTCTGCAGATTCGGGGTCAAGTGCAATAAACAAAATTGCTGGAGAAACTCAGCAGGTCATGCTGCTTTAACATTTCGGAGTGGAACACAAAAGTCTGTAGATGATGTGAATGCAGTAAAAACAAAGAAATTCTGAAGCAACTCAGCCGGTCTCGCGGCGTGCATAGGAGGTAAAGATATATTACTGAAGTTTCAGGCCTGAGCCCTTCCTCAAGGAATAACCAAATAACAGAATAAAGACTGAAGATTTCTGGCCTGAACCCTTCATTGGGAATTTGGAAAAGCGGGCAGACGCCTGAATAAAAAGATAGGGGAGGGAAGAGGAAAGGAGGGAGGAAGGGGAAGGGCGAGGAGTACAGGCTAACAGGTAAGACGTAATGGGGGGTACAAGTAAGAGAGCGGAGGAGAAAGAATCTGAGAAGCAATGGGGAGAGCAGAAGGCCAAGAAGGGTAGCTGACAGGAGAAGGAAGGGAAGGAGAGGAACCTGGAGTAAAGTGAAGTTCCTTTTCACTGTTGTGTTGTAATCCAATTTTCTTTTAATCTTTGCCTAATATTGGCCTTTTGTTATTGCAGTTGGCTTCAATACTTTGATCAAATTTGAAAAGCAGAAATTGTTGGAAACAGTCAGCAAGCGTGGAAAGAGAAACAAAGATAGGAAATCAGGTTGAATGGCTTTCTCAGAACTGGGAAAAAAGAGAAATTAAGCAGGTATTAAATTATAGATGAGGTGAGGAAGGATGGATAGGATAAAGGGAATATGTCTGACAAGGTAAGGCCTGGAAAGCCATGGATTAACCCTTATCCCCATGGCAACCAAAAACTAATGCCTTGCTTTCTTTCCAACCTGATTTATTTGTCTTTCCACATATGTTTCACTCACCTGCTGAGTGCATCCAGCATTTTCTGCTATTATTTTAGATTTCCAGCATCTACAATCTTTTGAATGCATGGAATTCAGAATCAGAATTTATTGTCATGAAAATGTCACAAAATTCATTGCTTTGCAGTGAAAACATGTTTATAAACCACAAAATAAATAAAAATACTTAAAGGAAAAGTCAAGGTTAGGCAGTTGAAGGAGGTGTTGCTTTGTGGATACAGAATTGGCTTGCCAAGTGAAGGTAAAGGGTGGTTGTAGAGGATTCATATTCTGCATGGAGGTCAGTGAGCAGTAGCGTTCTGCAGGGATCATTCTGGGACCTCTCCTCTTTGTGATTTTTATAAAGGACCTGGATGTGGAAGTAGAAGATGACATGAAAGTTGGTGGTGTTTTGTACAGCCTGGAGGAGTTGCCAGAGTTTAGAGTGGGACATTGATAGGATGCACCAAGAAGTGGCAGATGGAGTTTAACCCAGGAAAGAATGAAATGGTTCATATCAAAGTTCAAAGATAAAAGTTCAGATTTATTGTCAGAGTCCATACAACCCTGAGATTCTCTTCCTGTGGAACAGGCAGAATTTCTATTTATCGGTAACATTATACTCAAGAAAAAAGATACGTAGAAAAGAGGGAAGTGAAAATAAATAAAGAAATATAAACAAACTGACTGTGCAATATGGAAAAAAATATTCAGTAATAAATCATGTACAGATTAAGAATCCTTAAATGAGTCTCTGATTGAGTTTGTCATTGAGGAGTCTAATGGTGGAGGGTTCCTAAACCTGGTGGTATGAGTCTTGTGGCACCTATATCTTTTTCATGATGGCAGCAGTGAGAACAAAGCATGTCCTGGATGATGTAGATCCTTGATGATTGCTGCTGTTCTCTGACAGCAGCGATCCATGTAGATCTTTCATTGGTGGGGAAAGTTTTGCCTGTTATGTACTGGGCTCTGCCCAATACCTTTGGTCAAATTTGAGAGCAGAATATAATGTTAATGGGATGAGTCTGAGCAGTGTGGAGGATCAGAGAGGATGTGGGATATATGGGATACTCAAAGCTGTTTCTCAGGTTGTTAAGAAGGAGCTGTAGGATCGAGTTCAAGAGCTGTGAGATAATGTTACAGCTATTTCAGACCTTAGACACCACTTTTGAATATTGTGTTGAGTTATGGTCAACTCACTACAGGAAAGATGCGGATGCTATGAAGAGGGTGCAGAAGAAATTTACAAAGATGCTGCCTGGATTGGAGACCATGCCTTATGGGGATAGGTTGAGTGATAGAGGATGAGGGGTGACCTGATAGAAGTGTACAAGTTGATGAGAGGTGTTGATCATGTGGATGGCAGGGTTGAAATGGCTAACACAAGCAGGCTTGGAAGTAACTCCATGGGGATGTAGGAGGTAAGTTTTTCACCCAGAGAGTATTGGATGTATGACATGTGCTACCAGCAACAGTGGTGGAGCAGGTAAGAGACCATTAGATAGGTACATGGAGCTGAGTCAAAAAGAGGGTTATGCAGTACGGAAATTCTAGGCAGTTGTTAGGTTAGGCTATTAGGTTAGCAAACCGCTGTGAGCGAAGGGCCTGAACTGTGCTGTCGATTCAGGGCAATGATCTGCTACATTCCTATGATGTGATGTTCTTTGTTTCAACCCAGTATATGATTGTCCCTTAGTTACATGAGCATCAAACCATCATGGGCAAATACAAAATTACACTAGAACCAATGCATTTTTATGTTCATAATGGATAGTGGAGTCGAATTGGAGTCACCAAGACCTTTCCAGGCTGTTTATGACTGATGAAATACAAGTTTTCAAAAATGAATGGTATGTGCGCAGAATCTTGTATCAATAAAACAAAAATAATAATGGCTTTTGGCGACTCTACCAAAGTGTTTCAAACCCTTACAATGCTTAAATCTTTTCTGAAGGAGCTTTATTTCTGTTAACTTTATTACAGCAAGCCTTATATTAGCAAAACCTCAAATTACAATAATATTTTCCCTGGAAACGGATTCAAACACAATGAAAAAAATCTCATTAAAGTGAACCCCTCACAAAAGGTGCTTTGTTGGTCTTCATGGATTTCATAGCCAGGAAAAGCTGTACTGTAACTGGATATAGAAATATGGATAATTCCAAGAGTTGGTGTTAGAGAAGTAAAATCCAAAGATACCAAACAATTGGCTGATTAAATGTACTGCAACATTTGGCAAGTCCTACCATGTATTAATGTACACACGAATATAGTTTTCCCTCAATATGCTGACATCTGACTGGCAAAATAGGATGGTTTGGGCAAGAAAAAGTGGTATTTATTTCAGAACATTTCGTGCCAATCCAGAGTAATCGACGTACTTTTAAGACGTAGGCATGTGGTAATGAAATTACTTGGTGAGCTCCCATAATGTAATTATGATCATGTCGCTGCAATGATAGATGAGGGATCAATACTGGCCATGAAATCAGAATTAATTCCCCAGTTCTTCCTTGAAACAGTGACTTGGGAAGGTTTATACCCACCACAGAGCTTTATCCAAAAGAGGGCACCCCTGAAAGTTCAGCATTCCCTCCGAGCCACTCCAGAGTGCTGACCTAGAATCACTGGCAAGGGGCTTGGGCTTAGAACACCCAGGGTCAGAGACAAGAGCACCAGCAAACCAGTCAACACTGAAAATTATTTTCATATCGATATGGGTCAGCACAGCATTGAGGGCTGAAGGGCCGGTATTGTTTTATGTTCTATAATGGTTTTCCAGGAATTCAGAGCAATGATCTTCACCTTACTAATCTCCGAAGAGAATGTCTTGTTTTCATTAAATTGAGACATACAGCACGGTGACAGGCTGTTTCAGCCCATGACTCTGTGCCGACCAAATTAACCCAATTGACCAACAATTGGTACATTTTTTGAACGGTGGGTGGTAACCGGAGTACCCAGAAGAACCCATGCAGACACAGGGAGAATGTACAAATTCCTTACATTCAGTGCAGGATTCAAACCCCTTTCCTGGTCCCTGGTGCTGTAACAGCTTTGTGCTAACTGCTACATTAACGGTGCCATCTATATTTTTCAAGATTCTTTGGAGGTTTTAGTTCTACTCAGACTGATTTTTACATTCACAGAACAGAGAACATAGAACATTATAGCACAGTACAGGCCCTTTGGCCCATAGTGTTGTGCTGACCCAATATATACCTTCCAATATATCCCTAACTCATAACCCTCCAATTTCCTTTCATTCATGTGTCTGTCTAAGAGTTTCTTGTATGCCTCTATTGTTACAATGTCCACCATCACCTCTGGCATTATATTCCAGGCACCCACTACTCTGTGTTTAAAAAAAAAATCTACCCTTGATGTCTCCCCTAAACTTTCCTCCCTTCACTTTATACAGATATCCTCTGAAGTTTGCTAGTTCCTCCCTGGGAAAAAAGGTGCTGACCGTCTACCTTATCTATGCCTTTCATCATTTTGTTGACCTTTATTAAGTCACCTCTCATTCTTCTTCGTTCCATGGAGAAAAGCCCAGCTCTTCTAATCTTGCATCATAAGGCAGACATATGTTCCAATCTAGGCGACATCCTGGTAAATCTCCTCTGCACCCTCTGCATAGCTTCTACATCTTTCGTAAAATGAAGTGACCAGAACTGAACATAATATTCTAAGTCTGGTCTCACCAGTGATTTATAGACCTGTAATATTAACTCATAACTCCTGAACTCCACCCCCCATTTAATGAAGCCAGCATATTATAGGCCTCTTAACTGTCCTATCAACCTGCGCAGTGACCTTAAGATATCTATGGATTTGGTACCCATGGTCCCTCTGATCATCCACACTGTTAAGTATCCTACCATTAACCATATACTCTGCCTTCAAATGCAGCTCCTCATACTGGATTGAACTCCATCTGGCACTTTTCTGCCCCAGCTCTGCAACCTATCTATATCCTGTTGCAACTTATGAGAGCCTTCAACACCTTTGAATAATCTGAAAAGTTACTGACTCATCCTTCTGCTTCTTTGTCCAGGTCATTTATAAAAAAAAATCACAAAGTGTAGGGGTCCCAGAACAGATCACTGCAGAACTCCACTAGTCACTGACGTCCAGGCAGAATACTATTATCCTACTATCCTCTATTACGCTCCTTTTTCAATCGGCAAACTAACTCAACATGCACACATCCAAGGTTCCATGGATCTCATGCCTCACGACCTTCTGAACGGGTCTCCCGTGGGGGACCTTGTCAAATGCCTTACACCTCACCTACTGCCCTATCTTCTTCAATTTCTTTTTTTTTAGCTTCCTCAAAAAAATAAATTAGGGTCGCGAGGCACTACCTTCCCTTCACAAAACCATGATGAGAATCCTATCCTTACGAATCCTCTCCACTAGTTTGCCCACCACTGACTCACAGGTTTAAAATTCCCTGGACTCTCCCCATTACCTTTTATAAACAAGGGGACCACATTTGCCATCCTCCAATCCTCCGGCACCTCCCCAATAGCCAAGGGGGACACAACGATCATCCTCATGCCCAAACAATCTCTTTCCTCCCTTCATCCAAACTGAATAGAAAGGTCATGATTTCCTGGAAATAAAATTATGGTGGTTGTGACAGTTACACCAGCCACAAGAAGTAATTTAGAATTTTTTCCCAGTACACGCACGTTTGGCTGTACCCAATTGTTTAGTGGTTAAACACTGCACTGAGCTGACCATCAGTGTGCATCAGTTGAGTTGATCAGAACTCAGATGATATTATGGCCCTCAAGCCTGCACAAGGAATCTGTAAAATGCCAGTTCTTCACAATATTATGACATTTGAGAGCCACAACGACTTGTGTTTTTGAGGTCGTAGAAAACATTCTAAAGCATTTTGTAAGAATGTATTCTTACAAATGTGGCTTGGAGAGGTGGTGTTCCCATGCATTTGGTGCCCTTGTCCTTCTCGCTGGTGGAGGCTTTGGTTTGGAGTCTGAGGAGTCTTATGAGTTGCAGCCTGCAGATGGTACAAACTGCTTCCATTGTGCATCAGAGGTGCAGTGCAGTGGGTGAATGGGACTGCTATGTCCTGCATGGTATTGGGCTTGTGTGTTGAAAATACAGCAGCTGGAAGAAACCCACACAGACCTGGGAGAACATACAAACTCCTCACAGATTTGAACTCAGGTCTCTGGTGCTGTAACCGTGTAGAATACAGATAAATGGCAGGATCATGTTCTGCTTTGTCTTTCTACGTCCCAAAATATCTTGCCTCTCACTTTGCAAACACGGACGATTATTGGAGTGAGTTATTGGTGATGTGTTGTCACTTCTTCCCATTCTCCACAACCCTTCCAGGTGAGTGTAAACATTTGGAGTGATAAAAGGGCTTGTATTTATGTGGCCTCCTTCAGGGCAAATGTTCACCTCAAATCACTTAACATCTCCTGCACCATTGTCGAAGTATAGTAGCGGTTATGGAACAGGAAATCCAACTAAAAAGCTCCCACAAGCAGCAAGTGCTGATGACTGGAGCTGGGAAAGCAACATCCATTGCAGCTGAAAAATGGCCCAGTGGGCCCTCCAAGATAAGCTGAAATGTCACTTTTGATATCTTTCTCAGTAGGTGACTACACAAGGCGTGCTTGAACTGCCCACGCATGGATGAAGACTCAGGAAAATATTACATAAAGTGAAGGCTTTTAATGAAAAAAAATCTGCTCAATGGGAGGCATGTGACTTCCAGACATAACAATAATTCTAGAATTGCTGTCATCGGGATAGTTTAGAGAAACCGCTTTGACTGATAAAGGAGAGCTGAGTTGCACTCATTGGAGGTTTCGGATAACACACTTCAGTGCTTTAAAAAACTGCAGTGCTCAAAGCAACAAAAGGAATATTGTGGATATTAAGTGTTACAACAGGGTGATCTGCTATTAAGGGAGATTTAACAGACTAACCACCAGCAACCCATAATCCCATTCTTCAGGCATTACTTCAGGCATTATAGTGGTTTAGCAGATTTTTGAATTGTGAATGCTCACCGCTTGCAGTCACACAGTATGGGGTGCTTAGCCATTCAAGATCACAGTCTGACTAAAATAGTGTTCTGGGACCAATGCATCAGAGGAGAGCACCTCAAGGCCATCTTTGTGTTTCCAACGTTATCTCAAATGCAAATTCCAAACTGCAGTTGATGCAATTAGGATATATTCCCTGGTGCAGGGAGGATTGCAGCGTTTATCCAAATGGTTTTAAAAAAAATTCTAAGGAATGCTTCATCCAAGATATGTTTGGAATAGGAAACTGGGGGCTCATAGGAATTCAGAATCCAGTTCCTAAAATATTCCCCATCTGTGATAATGTTCTTTGTCAGTAATGGTCATTACCATTGGCTCATTCTTCCAAAAATAGGGATGATATCATGTTCTGCTTGTGTGGAATGAAAATATAAAAACATTGACTGGAGGGTAGAGCAAGGGGCTGCGTAGAAAAGGGGAGGGAGGAAAGGAAAAGGGCAGGTCGACCAGAACAGACGAATTCTGCATTGTGCTTAGAAAGGCCCAGTGGGTTACAACGAAGAGCCAGACAAAACACTCCGGCAAGGGGGGGGGGGGGGGAAAATGCAACAAGCTTGATAGCTTTTTCCACCGGTTGATGTTCTCTGTTGCTTAGCTTGTTCCGATTCTGGAGCACAGCAGTAAGCAAGCACACCAACACAACACTAATCCCAACTCTTGTCTGGAACCTTCAATATACATGTTCTTTTGCTCACTGTTTTTAAGTTATAATCATTTCCTCACAATCTGCTCGTTGGCCAGAACTCCACACTGTCTCGACGAAGGATCAAAGTTGACTCCCTACTTTCACTGAAAATTAATGGGAACTCTTTTCCCCTTTCATTTGGCTCTGCTAGGCATTGCAGTGTTTCCTTTTGTACAAGCAGACAATATATCACAGGGGAAAAAATACTGGTTCTTTGTTGGATCATTGTATACATAGAATGAGTTTTAAAACTGTAGTTTGGATCTGCTTGATTGTATCATGAGCCCATTGTCTGAGGCAGTTAAGATATCATCCAAATGAAGGAGATTTGACCCAATTGGTTCACATCCAGTCATTTTATTGCTTTTTGTTGCAAAATGAATGGAAGAACAATGGGGGGAAACTCATGGGAACGGTTCCTCCCCACACCCATTGTGTATAAAGAAATCCACATGTTTGATTCCTATATTTCAAATGCTTCAGAGGTTCTTTGGCAACTTGGTGGATTTTGCTTGTGCATGAAAAATAGTTTGCCTTTTTCTGATTACAAATCCAGGGAAGTTGAATTGATTGATTTTCACATGCATTTGGGTAAAATGGGTAACAGGGAGTCAGCCCTCCCAATCTAGAAGTCCATTGAATCAAGTTTAACCTGTAATTATTCATTCTCGGGATGCAGAGAACTCAAATATAAACAGCTGAACGCTGAACAAAGTGGTTTATTGATGTGCCTCCCCCATTGGTGTGGGGCTGGAGTAAGATTTCCAACATTCGATTTCAAAAGGGGCAGCTTTTCTTAGATTGGTGATACCGTTTTATTTGACAGGTTTGGCAGTGATAAAGTGAGCCCTTTCAAACTGCTGTGTAAAATGGGGTTAACTGGGACAATTTTAAAATCCTCCAACTGTGAGATCTGGGCCATAGTGCCTAGGTTTGGCAGCAGCCACGAAGGGTTGCAGACTCCAGGGGTGCAGAAGACTGGCATAGGGCACCAGAAAATGGGGGGGGGGGGGGGTGGGGAGTACCCCCTGTTTGAGAAGGTGAAGCAGAGGAGACCATCCATGAGATGGTGACTATGGCAGCAGACCATTAAGGAGCTCTGAGGCTGAAGAACACACAGGTGGTGGGTTGTTGGTGACTCAAGGCAAGGAACCCAGGCAGGCTGTGGGTTGCTGGTGACTTGCCAAGGCTGGCGGAAAATCCATGGACACTCAGTGACTCTGGGAGGGGATTCTCTTCTACTCCTCTTTCTCTGACTGAGGCAATTTCTGCTGATGGCAAATCTTCTACCCTGAATAAATACTATGCCTTTGTGTCATATGAATGATATTGCCATGAAGTCATTTGTTAAGATTAACCCAGGACTCAAAACAGTAAAGAAAGGAACACGATAGTTTGACGCTTGTGAGACCAGCTGAATTCCTCCACTATTTCTGTGTTTACTGAAGCCTTATGGCTTGGGTCAGGAAAAATATTTAGAAAAAAATGATTTTTTTTACCTCCTCCAAATAGTATTTATTTTAAAAAATATAAAGTCATACCAATGGGGCTTTGCATTATCTTCACGTACTGGAGGAAGTAGGTCGTCACATTCATTCATAGGTTTCACCATAAATCAATTAACAGAAATATTTCATTCTCAAACTTTCACTCAGTGATAACTTTAGATATTATTAGAAAGGACCCAACTCTTCAATGTCCAATAGTGGGAAGACCTTATTCTGTGTCCTTTCACCACAGTCCCTTCGTGGTGATTGTACTGATCTTGACGGTGTCTCTTAAAGGGTGACTCTTAAATGACACCCAGAAGCTATGAAATTAAACTTACTTCAAAATGTTACAGTGGCAGAACCTTTTCCCTTTTTTTTTTTAAACACTACATTGCAGCTGTCGCAGAATAAAAATATGAATAGCTGCAAGTGACCGAGCCTCCTAAGTGGTTGATCCTGTACTTCAAATTCATTTCATTGCTCAGTCTCCATGTCTCACAGAAGACAGTACCATTGGCATCTTGAGGGCAGCATGTACAGGTATGCACCACTCAACGTCCCTTCGTGCAATGTCCAACTGCATATACGTCCGTGGTACGTTGAGCAAGTCTGCGGCAATTTAGAAAAAGCGATTGCTGACTATAGGAAATTGTATACTTCATACCCAAGCTGATCCGACTGCCCCTCTCTCTCCCCCCACAGCCCTGTATCAGTCCCCACATTGAACCCACTGCCTTCTCACAGCCCCACGTCAGTCCCCACACTGATCCCACTGCCCCGCTCTCTGCCCACAGCCCCACATCAGTCCCCACACTGATCCCACTGCCCTGCTCTCGGCCCACTGCCCCGCTCTCTGCCCACAGCCCCACGTCAGTCCCCACACTGATCCCACTGCCCCGCTCTCTGCCCACAGCCCCACGTCTGTCCCCACACTGATCCCACTGCCCCTCTCTCTGCCCACAGCCCCACGCCAGTCCCCACACTGATCCCCCTGCCCCGCTCTCGGCCCACAGCCCCGCGTCGGTCCCCATACTGATTTCACTGCCCCATTCTCTGCCCACAGCCCCATGTCAGTCCCCACACTGATTTCACTGCCCCGTTCTCTGCCCACAGCCACATGCCAGTCCCCACACTGATCCCACTGCCCCGCTCTCGGCCCACAGCCCCGCGTCGGTCCCCATACTGATTTCACTGCCCCGTTCTCTGCCCACAGCCCCATTTCAGTCCCCACACTGAATTCACTGCTCTGCTCTCGGCTCCCAATCCCGTGTTGGTCCCCACACTGATCTGTACTTACAAATAAAATGTTTACAGATATACTACAGTATCCCATATAACTTTGCTAAGTATATAATATAATGTTCACACAACATCCATATTGCATAATGCCCAATCTCACAGAATGCATCGTGGACGTTAAGCGTTGCCTACCTGTATTGGCATTGAGACTCTGGCTAGTCATGAAGGATCAGATGAAAGATCTTGTTCCTTTAAATATAGAGAAAACATGTTTTAAGCACTCAACAAACCAAGCAGCATCTGTGGGAGAAAAACAGAGTTAACATTTCATTCAAAGACCCTTCTTTACTTCAGAAGTATGGCCATCAATCAAAATATTAACATTCTTTCTCTCGTCACAGCTTCTGCCTGTCTTGATTATTCATAGCATGTCCTGCTTTCCTTCAAGATTTTGCCTTTTAAGTGCTTTCCAATTTCCTTGGTGTCTAATATGCCTCAAACCGTGCATCTTGGCGCCTCACAGTTTGGCGGGCAGCAACCTCCTTTGAAGAAGACCGCAGAGCCCACCTCACTGACAAAAGGCAAAGGAGGAAAAACCCAACACCCAACCCCAACCCACCAATTTTCCCCTGCAGCCGCTGCAACCGTGTCTGCCTGTCCCGCATCGGACTTGTCAGCCACAAACGAGCCTGCAGCTGACGTGGACTTTTTACCCCCTCCATAAATCTTCGTCCGCGAAGCCAAGCCAAAGAAAGAATATGATGTAGGTCTTTGCCTTGACGACACTCAATGAATGACAATAATGGTTCCGTGAGCTCAAATTTGTACTATTTTGTTGCATGATCAGCATCTAGTTTAACCATGGTGATCAGCACTAGATTTGCTTTCCTCAACCAACTCCTCTCCCATCTCACAATTACACCGGAGGCCAAAGGAAACAACTCTGTTTCTCCATGACAAGCTTTTGCTGCAACCGGTTCCTAACCATAACATAAACACTGATTGAATATTGCTCCAGATGGTATTAACTTTGCTGAGTGCAAGACTGTGAATGATGCCCTTTGCCCATTTCCTTGTCCACGTGAAGTCACTGATTTTCAGATCTCATGCTCTCTGGTGTCTGTTGATAAACTTGACTTTGTCTAAATCTGTCAGTTTTTCTTCAGGTCAAAGCCGTCTGCCCCATTGTTGCTCAGGCCTTTTGTTTGCTTCTGATTGCTTGCAGTTTGTCTCTGTCCCTTTTAACTACTGGCACTTGTCGCTGTTCAACAACAGCCTGCACATGAATAGCTCATTGAGCCCTGTGAAACATACATCAGAAGCGGTACATTGAATCCCTTCTTCTGTGTGCAATTTCTGCACAAGGAGAATGAAACAATAACAACCCCCGGATAGAAAAGCAGGAAAAAACATTTAAAAATTAAACACTATTTTGGTTTATTCAATAATTGCTCATTAGTTCAGATTGTGACGTTTGAAGGATCCTGAAATGAAGTGCTCTATCAGTAAAAATCACTGTGATTTTTTTTTTGTTTCATTCTGATTACTAGCACAAGGCAGAATGCATCAGTGAACAGAACCCAAATTAATTTATTCATTTTCTTGTACTCACATCTAATACATATTTGTGCACGCATGTCTGCTTGTTTGTTGGTTCTCCATGCAAATCAATATGGAGCACTCTAGAAATGTCAAATGAGGTTCAGTACGGGTGACGTTTGATGGTGAATATCATGACCACATTGAATTTAACCTTTAAGGTCATATGAAGTTCCAAAAAAAATTTTGAACTTGTGCCAGGGACACTTTAATTAGTTCCAGGGCTGTGCATCAATGAACATTCAGAATAAAAACAAGTGGCCAAACCTAGTTAAATATGGGGCCCCAAAAAAGCAAAGCAACATTTGCAGAAGCTCTTCACAAGCCCGTAGAGTTAGACAAAGGAGAAGGAACATCAGCCTCGCCTCACTGTTGAGACTTCCAGATGTGCAAGAAGCAGGCAGCAGGAGCGATATGCCCGTCTCAGTGCTCCAGACAGGCAAGGGGCAGGAATCAAGAAACAGACCAACAACACCAGGCCCGCCTCAGTGCTCAGGCCTCCAGAAATGCAAGGAGGAGGCAGCAGGAAAGTAAGGAACACCACCAACCCTGAGTGTTTTACTTCCTGGTCAACACTAGTTATAGAATAAAATAAAAGGATAAATGTTGCCTGTGTAAGAAATGGCCAACATTTTTGTGAATTGTGAGTGGAAGTGCTACCAGTACACAGGCACTGCTCCCCTTTGGGTTGACTAATTGCAACCATTGGTCATGTGGACACACAGTGGCTTAGATTTAGTCAATGCTATTGATTTTCTTCCCTCAACTGAAATATGTTCTGCTCCTTCTCTCCACCAACCCTGCTCCTTATCAATTTTGCCTCTACATGCTATTGATAGGTTTTGAGCCATCTAGATTTCACATCTCCTATGTCGCAAGTAATGAAGGCATCAGTCATAATCTTGAACATTTGCTGCCAATGGGAAAGTTATTGTGACTCATTCTGCTTCCGTCCAAAACCACAAATGGGAAGTGGTTGGAAGGAGAAGTGAAACAGATCACTTTTCAAGTGAAGGATATACATCTTCTAGTATGCTGTGCCTTGATCTGCCTAACTGGATCTATTCATTCAAATTCTACTGGCAGCATTTTAATACCCCAAATGTCAGAGAGAGAAATAACCTAATGAGGGTTTGACACGATTTTATCATTGAAATTACACTGGAGGGTAGAATCAAACACGTTGATTTGCAGACATGTGCCACCTGTGACATGGCGCTCACATTCTTGCTCCTTGGACCAGCAGTTGGTGGACTCTCTCCCAAGGCCAAGGTTGATATATTGATGCAACTCTGTCAAAGCATTGTGCTGTCAGGGGCACAATTTTTTCACAGGGAATGTTGCAGTGAACTGAGTTTCACTGGTGGTGTGTTGTGCTGAGGGCTGGCTCCTCCTCCCTGCTCCACCCCATCTACCCATATGTAACCCTGGTTTCCCACCTAAACCTCCGAAGACCACTGTAAGATCCTACCCTCAGTTATAAGCTAATAAAAAGCACATGCTCTCCTTCCAGTCATGAGAACTTTTATTCACACTATAACTTTTAAACTGAGTCCCTGTCTGTCCTCTCAGTGAAGATAAAGAATCATTTGGTCACTAGTTGAAGTGCATGGAAGGCATCCCAGATCTTCTGGCCAGTACTTGTTGCTTGGTAAGCATCAGTGCTGTTTGTGAGAGACTGCTTTTGTGTTTTGGCTGCCTATATTTCCTGCACTGAATGAATGACTAAACTTTGGGAACTTTTGATGTTATAAAAGGTGCCACATAAATGCAAGCATTCCTCTATTTAACAACATGAATAATTACATTAATATCATTGGTGATACATGAATAAATGCCCCAATATCCCATGGTTACATTGCTGAACTATGCAAGTCCAATGCTGCGGTCAAGCATGAAAAAGCTGACAGCTATCTAACATTGCACTATTTAAACAGAACATTTTACTTTATGAAGGAAGCACTCTTTCCAAAGAGTTCAAAACCTCTGGATGCTGAAATAGTAGGAAATCTTCCTGTCCTCAAGATATTTTCTTTGCTCATCTTTCATGTTGTGACGGTTACTGGCAAGATCAGTATTTATTGCTCTTTACCAGTTGTCCGGGTGAAGTTGTGATGAGACACAGCCTTGAATTTCTGCAATGCCTCTGGTAGAAGACACCTGAAGTTGTTAGGCAGGGAGTGCAAGAACTGGAATACAGTGAAGAGCTTTGTTTAGTGTGCTATCCAGGCTGGCCAATTCATGGAAAAGCACAAAGCTGCAGCTCATGGAATCTTGAGCAAACCACGAGTTGCTGGAGGAATTCAGCTGGTCCAGGTGCATCCATGTGTCGAAATGGTCAGTCAACATTTCATGTCACAACCGTTTATATCTACAAGTACTGCAATATTAAAAACAAAGTGGAGGACATACAGTGCAAGGGCAGATTAGATGTCCATTTAAGAGTCTGATAACAGTAGGAAAGAAAAATTGTCATCGAATATGGAGGTTTGTGTGTTTACCAGCTCATTTACCTTTTGCCTGACAGCAGTGGGGGGTGGGGGGGGGAGAGGGAAAGGGGGAGGGAGAGAGGCTGGAGGGTGGGGGAAGAAGAGAGAATGAAGGGCATGGATAGATCCTTTATATTCTGGCAGCTTTTCCAAGACAGGAAGTGGATGGAGGGGAGGTTGGTTTGCATAATGGCCAGTGTTGCTATCACAAGTGCTGTTTCTTGCAGTCTTGGGTAGAATAGCTCCTGTCCAATCTATGATGAGTCTGACAAGATATTTTCCATGGTGCATCTGTAAACATTGGTCAGGATCTTGGGAACATGCTGAATTTCCTTTGATTTGTTTGAAAGTAGAATCATATAAACCATATAACAATTACTGTATAGAAGCAGGCCATCTCGGCACCTCTAGTCCGCACCGATTTACGTGATCTCCTCTGGTCTCTCCCCGTAACCACCAATCCCCTCACATCCATACACTTCTCCAACCTTCTCTTAAATGACAAAATTGATGCTGCTCCAACCACCTCTTCCAGAAGGTCATTCCACTCAACCACCATTCTGAGTGAAGAAACTTCTTATGTTACATCTAAACTTTTGTCCCCTAATCTTTAACTTATGACCTCTCATTCTAATCTCACCTACCCTCAAGGGGATGAGCCTATTCACATCTAATCTATCTTTCCCCTTCATAATTTTAAACACCTCTATCAAATCCCCCCTCAACCTTCTGCGCTCCAATGAATAAAGACCCAGTCTTATCAATCTTTCTTTGTATTTTATATACTGCAATCCAGGCAACATTTCAGTAAATCTTCTCTGCACCCTCTCTACCTTATTGATATCCTTCCTATAATTTGGGGACCGCACACAGTATTCCAAATTTGGCCTCACCAACGCCTTGATCAGTCACAACATCACCTCCCAGCATCACCGCCCAGCTCCTATATTCTATGCTTTGATTTATAAAGGCCAGTATTTCAAAAGCCTTTTTTTAATCACTCTATCTACATGAGAATCCACTTTCAAAGAACAATGGACCATTATTCCATGTGTTATATGTGTTAGGAGCCCAAAGGACCTCAAAACCCAGCAGCAATAGATATTCACCACGACTAGTAGTTACTTGAACAAAAGTTGTTTTTAATCATCTTTAAACATGAAAACAGAATCAAACTTTAACTTATCACTGTTAAATTAACTAACCTAACAACCCCCTTCTAATTCTAAGCACATGTTTATGTCATGTGTGTGTAAACGTAAGGTAAGTTCCTTGGTTCACAGTTCAATCTCACTTCTCATTCTTCCAAGATCACTGGTTGCAGGTAATTCTTATACTGTGCACAGAATTTAACATGTATAAAGTTCACCAGGCTTTGGTGCTCTAAAGGTAAATGTTTACTGCTCAGAAAGGTTCTTGTAGGTTTGCAGAGAGATTTGTTGTTCCAGGATTTCCACAACTGAGGTACCACCATTAGTCACCTCAATGTCTAGCTGATGAAACTTGCCCCATCAGGGTTCTCCAGATGATAACCTCTTTCTTTCAGGCAACACAGAGTTCCTTTCTGTTCCCCTTATTCCAAGAGAAACCTCACAGATAGCACTTCCTGCCACCTGTCACTCTGGAGCTTCTATATCAGTTCCAACAAGCATCTCCTGGCTTGTTACCACTTTCCTGTGTCACCCACAGTCAAAGATTCCCTTCTGTCTCTCTCTCTATCTGAGATTCAAACTGCCAGCGCACGTCCCTCTCTTTCACTTGAAAAAACCCTCCTTCTGCAGTAAACAATAGGAGATGGTCTTCTGCTTCATCTGTTGTTTTAGGTAAACAATAACCTCTCAATGACCTCTGAATGAGCACTTTGCAGAAAGGTCAAAAGCCTTGCAAAAAGGTCCAAAACAGACAACCTGGCTCTGGTTTCTTTCAAGGCAATAGTCCATTCATTTCATGACATCATTTCAATTAGCACCTACTTGTGAAATGTGCATAACATTCTCCATAGTTTCTGTAAAGTCACTGAAAATGACTATTTCAAATAAGATCTGTTTTAAAGTGTGTGTATGTAACCCACTTCAAATTTACCAATTTATCTTCCAAAAATATTCCCAAATATTCCATCACATCTGTTCCTCTGCAATCCTCAAAGCCCTCCCCTTCACTGCATGCGTCCTGTTTTGATTATTTTTCCCAAAATGAAGCATTTCACTCTTATCGATATCAAATTCCATCTGCCATCTTTCAGCCCACTCTTCTAAGCAGCCCAAATCCTTCTGTAATCCCAAAAACCATCCTCACTATCCACAACTCCCCCTATTTTTGCATCATCCACATATTTACTAAACCAATTTACCACTCCATCATCCAAATTATTAATGTAAATGACAAACAACAAGGGACCCAACACCGATCCCTGAGGCACACCACTCGTCACTAGTCTCCATCCTGACAGACAGTTAATCACCATGTCTCTCTGGCATCTATATTCTAGCCACTTTTGAACCCATCTGACTATCTCAACATTAATACCTAGCTCCTGAACCTTCCTTACCAACCTTCCATGTGGAACCTTATTGAAGGCCTTTCTGAAATCCATATAGACCACATCTACTGCTCTACCCTCATCAACCTTCCTAGTCAGGTTGTTGGTGATATTTACTCTGAGAACTTGAAGGTCTGAAATCCCCACCTCAGTTCCACTGATATATACAGGGAAGTGGCTCCCTTACATTTCTTAAGGTTAATAACCAGCTCCTTCATTTGCAGGGCACTGGTTTTGAATAATTGGTTGGGGATAGATCATTTCGTTTGTGGCTGACAAGTCCGATGTGGGACAGGGAGACATGGTTGCAGTGGTTGCAAGGGAAAATTGGTTGGTTGGGGTTGGATGTTGGGTTTTTACTCCTTTGTCTTTTGTCAGTGAGGTGGGCTCTGCGGTCTTCTTTAAAGGAGGTTGCTGCCCGCCGAACTGTGAGGCGCCAAGATGCACAGTTTGAGGTGATATCAGCCCACTGGCGATGGTCAATGTAGCAGGCACCAAGAGATTTCTTTAGACAGTCCTTGTACCTCTTCTTTGGTGCACCTCTGTCTCGGTGGCCAGTGGAGAGCTCACCATATAACATGATCTTGGGAAGCCGATGGTCCTCCATTCTGGAGATGTGACCTACCCAGTGTAGTTTGATCTTCAGCAGCGTGGATTCAATGCTGTTGGCCTCTGCCATCTCGAGCACTTCGATGTTGGAGATGAAGTTGCTCCAATGAATGTTGAGGATGGAGTGGAGACAACGCTGGTGGAAGCGTTCTAGGAGCTGTAGGTGATGCCGGTAAAGGACCCATGATTCGGAGCCGAACAGGAGTGTGGGTATGACAACGGCTCTGTATACGCAAATATTTGTGAGGTTTTTCAGTTGGTTGTTTTTCCAGACTCTTTTGTGTAGTTTCCCAAAGGCACTATTTGCCTTGGCGAGTCTGTTGTCTATCTCGTTGTCGATCCTTGCATCCGATGAAATGGTGCAGCCGAGATAGGTAAACTGGTTGACTGTTTTGAGTTTTGTGTGCCCGATGGAGATGTGGGGGGGCTGGTAGTCATGGTGGGGAGCTGGTTGATGGAGGACCTCAGTTTTCTTCAGGCTGACTTCCAGGCCAAACATTTTGGCAGTTTCTGCAAAACAGGACGTCAAGCGCTGAAGAGCTGGCTCTGAATGGGCAACTAAAGCGGCATCGTCTGCAAAGAGTAGTTCACGGACAAGTTTCTCTTGTGTCTTGGTGTGAGCTTGCAGGCGCCTCAAATTGAAGAGACTATATATATATATATATATATATATAAAGTTAATTGATAGTTCTTGAAGTAAAATACAAGTTTACCATCTGTGAAAAGTCAAAAACTGATCATTTGGAGTCAGGGTCCAAACATCCTCTGGGTTGAGGCTTTCGGTAAAATTGCCTCATTTCCTGGTAATCTGAGTGCATAGTCAAGGCTCCCAGCTCCCATCCATTGAATACATCCCATTGAGGCACTTCCTCGAGAGCAGAGCCAACAACAAAGGATTCTCAGCACCATGATCACAACTTCTTCTTGCTGCTGCCTTCAGGAAGAAGGTAGAGAAACTTGAAGACCAGCACCTCTAGGTTCAAGAATAGTTTTGTTTTCCAATAGCCTTTAAGGTCTTGAATACCACCTCCACCACAAAAAGTCCTGTTGGCACTATTGAAACACTTTTTTTTCTTGCAAAATTGTAACTATTTATCTACCTTTTATATTTATTATGTCCTTCCATAAAAGATTTACTAAAATGTGGCCTGGATTGCAGTATTTAGAATACAAAGAAAGATTGAGTAGACTGGGTCTTTATGCATTGGAGAGTAGAAGGTTGAGGGGTGGTTTTGATAGATGTATTTAAAATTATGAGGGGGATAGATAGAGTTGATGTGAATAGGCTCTTCCCCTTGAGGGAAGGTGAGATTGGAACGAGGGGTCATAAGTTAAGGATTTGGGGCAGAACTTTTGAAGTAACACAAGAGTGGTGGCTGAGTGGAATGACATTCTGGAAGAGGTGGTTGCAGTAGTGTCAATTTTGTCATTTAAGAGAAGGTTGGAAAAGTGCATGGATGTGAGGGGACTGGTGGGTTATGGAGAGGGAGCAGGTAGGTGGGACTAGAGGGTCAGTAATGGCCTGTTTCCATACTGTAATTGGTATATGGTTATATTGTTATATATAAGAACTTGACCGGCGCATCTGCTTGGCTGCAGCAAGTTAGAATTTCAGTGCCATGTACATTGTACTCTTGTGTATGACAATAAAAAAAGGTGGCATGGTTAGTGTGATGCTTACACAGCTCCAGTGACGCAGGCTCCAATCCAGTACTGTTTGTACTTTCTTCCCATGTCTGCATAGGTTTCTCCCATATGTTTCTTTCATCCTCCAAAACTTATGGGGTTGTAGGTTAATTGGACATAATTGCGTAGCACAGGTTGAAATGGCCAGAATCAATTTTTACCATTATCAGTATTATTATTCTCAGAGTTTACATGCGATCTCAAATGGGTTGCAAATAGAATGCAGCCTCAGCAGCTCCTTCATCTAAATATCCTGTTCTCAGGTGTCTTAAAACATGGAACTTTTCAGAACCACTCAGATTAATCCAGAGGTCATTGGGTGTACTGTTCAAGTTCCAGTCAGTCAAGAGTCAGCAGTGGAAACAGCCAGTCTCTCAAACAAGGCAAATGCACCTTTAGTCACATACAAAAAAAAACATTTCAAAAGGAAGTGGTCTTGGTTGTTAACAAAGAAGAATGTTTGTAGAATGGAATGCATCTTGTTTAGCCACCCAGATCTCTCAATGTGGCCCCACCTTCAGGCCAAGGGAATTTGATATTGTGTGATCCCCAAGCTGAACCAAGGGAACAAATGGTTAATTTGTCCCAAGGATGCAAGATGTCTTCCAGACATTTTTCTTTTTTCACTCAGCCATTTAATGGCGAGTTCTTGGGGATGTATGCTTGACTGAATAATTTGTTCCGTTCATAGGTGGTCAGACCAAGGTTAAAGAGAACAGCAGGGGTGGGAGGGAGAAGGGAAGGTAACACAGAGGGAAAAAATATTTATGGGTAGCACCTAGTTGAGAGGAAAGATCATTCTTTGATCAACCAATTAAATCTGCCAAGGATATTCGAAGTTTGCCTATAGTTTGTATTTTAAAATAAAGATTGTGCAGGATTCAAGTGTTACAGTTTATGAGTTAATTAAGAATTGAAATATCTAACTTGGGTGACAAAAGTTAGCAAATTTTGAATGACTTAGGCACATTAAAAGACGTGACCTCCATGTGAAATAATGACACAAGGGGATGGATGAATGGGACCATACGGAAGAAGTAATGCCAAAATATTCCTTTCCATGTTCTGTGTCAGCAGGTTCTGCCTGAGGGTGATATTTCTATTACTTACTTTCTCCTCCTCCTTCAGGGCTTAACAACCATAAGTGGAAACATAATAATGAGAAATATGTTGACTTTTGCCGGCACAGGAAATTAGCAGCACTTTATGTAAAAGAAACTCCAGAAACATCTGAGAAAGTTTTTTTTTAAAAAAAGGAATGAAGTAAAATTATTGAAAGAAGCCACAGCAGATTGGAGTGAAGATCTGAATGACAATTATAGTGGATAATTAAGATTTTGCTTCCTGAACACACTTGGGTGTATTTTATGGATTTTGGACTGCTCTTCACTAAAATCACCTGAACATTTTGCTATCACATGGCTTTTTTTGGATTTAACTTGTGTTTGTGATTTCCTGTCATATTTTAAGTCTACTACAAGCATACAAAACCATGCAGTGCAACATGTCATTGAACATCCATTTTCTCCATTCGCACTTGGACTTATTCCCTGCTGATCTTGGTGCAGTCAATGGCGAACATGGTGAAAGGTTTCATCAGGACATTGCCATCATGGAAAAGCTGTATCAGGGCAATTGGAATCTATCAGTGATGGCCGACTACTGTTGGACACTGACATGAGAGGCATCAGATGCCGTGTACAAACAAAAAATTAGTGGCAAAACATTTTTAGGTCAGTTGAACTAACCCAATGTATCAGCATCGTAAAGCAATTATACATGCTAAATTCAATAAAAGTTAATGTTTTTCCAATTTCCAACATGATACAGGAAATCTGAAATTATCTGTGTTCAGCTTGAAGTTGTCGATCATAATCCCTATTTTTTTTCTGGAGGCAAACTTTTTGAAAAAAATTGTCCAGTGTTTTTTATTAACATTCCAATCACTATTATTTTAATTGTATATTTCTTTCCAACTTTGGGGGGTGGGTGGGAGAGAGATGGGATAGGGAGAAAAAGTTCACTTTACAACCTCAGATATCCTCATCATATCTTCAATGAGTAGCTACCCAGATGGGATATGGTTTAGAATCTACCAAGTGGTCCACTTCTCCTTAGCTTCCACAGATCGCTACTTAGTCCCACCCATTGTCAAGGCCTGCAATTAATCTGCCCATAGAGAGTATGGCGAGCACATGGTCATAGAGCTCGAGCACCAGGGAGTGCAGATGGGGAGCAGTGAGAAAGACTCTCACAGAACCCCCTTCGAAGAGAGGAGAACTACTTCAGGATAAGCATCCTGTGAAGAGATTTCACAGTAGAATATTGGAATGGAGCCCTTGACGAAGGGCTCAGGCCCAAACGATTGGTAATATATATTTTCCTCCTTTTGACACTGTGGGACTTGCTGAGCTTCTCCAGCTATTTCGTGTACATGCTTCACTCAGTAGGATGGACTTTGGTGTAGTTGTCACAAGATGACCAGTATAGCTGCAGTCCAGCACAGTCACGTGTGAGAGAAAGTAGAAGGGAAGTTAATCATTTGAAGTTAAGGAGGACAAGAGGAGGCTTAAGTGAAGCATTATGTTCAGCATTGACCTGTAGGGTCATTTTGTCATTTTCTGGCCTGTAATTACAGCCTGGGTACATTCAGGCGAACCACTTCTTTCAGGAGCCAGATACTGCACCATCTTCAGCATCCATGATGAATCTAACTCTCTCCTGTAGAATGCATCCAACTTCATATTTCCTAAGAGAGACACAGTGGCCCAGAGGCCTCTAATCCGCCTGTATCTGATGATGTTTGATGAAAGCAACAGGGAGCGTTGGCTGAGATCATGTCATCCCACTACCTTGGCTTGTCAAGCATGAGGTACCAGCAACAATGACCCCCAGGAAAATAGGACATGGGCAAGGTTTCACGTACATCTTCCAGTGAGATCACCTGGTAAAGAGAAGAAGTGGCCAGACCGAATGCATTGCAGCCTGGTATAGGAACTGATCTGCCTGAGGGCGCAAGAAACTGCAGAGTTGTGAATGCAGGTCGGGCCATCATGCAAATCGACCCTCCCCCTCCCCCTCCCCGCCATTGACTCTGTCTATGCTTTTCACTGTCTTGGGAAATCAGCCAACATGTTGAAGGACCAATCCTATCCTAATCATATTCTTGCATGCTTGAAAACATGAACTACAAGATTCAAGAATAGTTTCTTTCCTGTTGTTAACTGGATTCTTAAATGGACCTCACATTGGCATTGTTTTAACTCTACTTTTCTCTATGCCCTGCACTTGCCTTGTAACACTGTACCCTGCATGTTTGTTTTATAAAGGCATTTTCTGATGTAGTTAAGTATGACTTGACATCTGGATAGCATGCAAAACAAGGTTTGTTACATTCTCTTGATACATGCAACAATAAACAATTCAATCCCATGGGCCAAGGGGTCTTTTCTCAATACAAAAGAATGAGATTAATTTAGAATAGATGAGAGTGACTGTATTCCTTCCTCATCCTTCTCTAGCTTTCTATACCTCCAGCATGTCACATTTGACTTGGCAACCCATAGACAGGGTTCGGGGATAAAGCTCAATTCACAACACCTCAAATCTGTAATAACAAAGTAACACATTACATGGAGCCCACCAAGATTTAAAAGGAGGTGACCTTTCCAAATTCAGCTGTTCACAAGTTTCAGGTGCAATCAATTCCTTATTTTCTTAATTGGAAACAGTCAGTTTTTAAAATAAAAATCTTTCACTTGAAAGTTCTCAAATGGTTGAACATTAAACATAATGTACAAAAGTGATCAAGGTACTTAGCAGGTCACGCAGAAACTTTTGGTAAAGGGCAACGGACATTTCAGATCTGAGCCCTTCTTCAAGGTATGACAAAAAAAAGGCAGGCATCTGAATAAAAAGTCAGGGGGGAGGGTGATGTTAATGCCATCTGATCGGAGCAGGCTCCTCCCTTCACCCCTTCTCCAGATCGGAGCGGGCTCCTCCCTTCACCCCTTCTCCAGATCGGAGCGGGCTCCTCCCTTCACCCCTTCTCCAGATCGGAGCGGGCTCCTCCCTTCACCCCTTCTCCAGATCAGAGCGGGCTCCTCCCTTCACCCCTTCTCCAGATCGGAGCGGGCTCCTCCCTTCACCCCTTCTCCAGATCGGAGCGGGCTCCTCCCTTCACCCCTTCTCCAGATCGGAGCGGGCTCCTCCCTTCACCCCTTCTCCAGATCGGAGCGGGCTCCTCCTTTCGCCCCTTCTCCAGATCGGAGCGGGCTCCTCCCTTCGCCCCTTCTCCAGATCGGAGCGGGCTCCTCCCCCAACCTTTTTATTCAACCTGCCTTTTGCTCATACCTTGAAGGCCTCCAGCTCAAAACACGAGTCACCTTTTACTTCCTATAGATACTGCGTGACCTGCTGAGTTTCCCCAGTACGTTAGTGTATTGCACTACAACTCCAGTGTCTGCAGTCTTTCCTGTTAAACATTAATCTCAAGGTTACTTTCTGCAGAATGCATGTGCCTGCTGGTTGCAATTACATTACTGCCCATTTTCCAGGGACAGGAGAGTCATTTGCTTCAGGGACTTTTACAGCAGCTCCTACTAAGGCTTTTGGTAGCTGGGTTATGGCCACTATTTGTTTCAATCAGGACTACATTAACCTGTTACACCTCCCTCTGAATACAATTGCCTTCAAATATTAATTGGAACTGATTAGAACAGCAGGGGCATTGTAGTTAGTTTAAGATTGCTCCATGCAAGTTAGGAACATGTACAAGGGTAAACAGCCACACAATCCAGCTCACACCCTTTAAATGAATTTGGAGCAAATACACCAGAGGTGGGTACTGATTAGATCTCAAAGTTTGACAGGAGGTGGCTGGGGACTATGGTACAGAAGGCCAAGCTGTAATCTATGAACAGTGGTCTGACATTGGTGTTCTTATTATGCAGGTGTCCCATGGCCAAGTAGAAGTGAGAAATTGTCTGCCCTGGATTTATTTGGCTGGTAGGGAAATTGAAATGGGTCAAGGATGGCTGGGAGGCCAGAGCTAATGTGAGCTATGATCAATCTCTCAAAGCACTTTTTTGTTGGATGTCAAGGCCACTGGTCGATATTCATTTAGGCCTGTTCTGAATGACAACAGCCATAGAGGATCACCCTTTTAATTTTGTGCCAGCTGCACAGGGCAAGTTTGGTCTGGCAATACATTCAGGCTTATGCACAAACCAAACTGTTTGAGACACCAACATGGGGCATTGCAGCCTGCTCATTAGTTAATTGGGTCACAGGATCAATCTACACAGAGTCCATCAGTTAGGTGAGTCCCAGAATGCACAGCAATGCACTGGATGTCTTCTATCTCAAAAGACAAGCCCACTAGTTTCCTTGGCATAAGGAGTGTTGGTTATACTGGGAACAGTGGGCTCCAGTTTTATGCCATTGGTGCTCTCCTCTGGAACAGAAGATCGAGCAGCAACAATGGTCAACGTTTCAGATTGGAATCCTTCATCAAGCCCACCCTCTAGATTCCAGCATACGCGGTCTCTCACTTCTCTCTTTTCCAATAACCCTTTCCTCTCTCTTTTTCCCCATCCCTCTGTCTCCTTTCTTCCAGATCCACACTCCCTTCCTTCGATCATCAGAGAGCTATCCCCTACCCGTCAATTCTCAGCTTTTTTCTCGACTCTCTCAGCTATGACCTCTTACTTAGCCTGTACTCCTCCCCCTACCCTTTCCTCCAACCCCTCTTCCTCTTTTTTTTAATTCAAGACACCTGCCTGTACTTTGCTGACACCTGACAAAGGGCCCAGGCCCAAAATGTTGATTACCCTTCATTTCCTCTGGATGCTGTGTAGCCTGCTTTGTTTCTCCAGCACATTTGTGTATAGCCATCACTTGTGTGCCTCCAGTGCTCTCCTCTGAGTGCATCAAGGACCATTGATGTCCGTCATTGTGGCAGGTCCAATCCCCCATCTGGGGCTGTTTCAAAATGCCGCTCCAAGTTAACACCTCTGCATAAAGCAGCACTGATGCTTTACCAGCTTTCAATTCAGTGGGTAATCTCACTTGAGTGCTTAAGGTTTGTTCCCACCTTTGCATGAAACAATTGTGCAGTAACTGGAGATTTCTGGTCCTGATACCAGGACATGTACATCAGGCAAGGTTTTAAAAAAAATCCATGACTTGGAATAAATCTGCAGGGTCAACTCTCTGAAATATACTTCAGTAAGTGAAGGCTGAATTATGACTGGTGTGTGATGTTTATGTGGCTACAACATGCAGTGTCTAAATGTTGCAAAGACACAGGGAAATCCCATGAAGAAAACTACAAAGATGGTGAACACATGATAGAATTTATAGAGAAGGAATAATTTACACTAGTTGATGAGCAACAGCTGCAGGGTGTAAATTTATTAAAATCGAAGGAACTAAGTGGGAAATCTGAGCATATTTTAGTTGAGGGAATATTAGGACAGAACATCTTTTCACACACATTGATGGGTGTAGAAGAGGAAAAGTCTGAAAAGCTACAGAGGAGGGCCAATTGGGTAGCTCATTCAGAGAGCCAGTATGCACATGATGGATCAAACAACTTCCCTCTTACAGTATCCTGTGATTCTACAGTAGTGGGAAGAAAATGATATTTTTATTGTACAACCTCATATTCCAAGCTGAGAGATCCTGTTCAACAAATTTGTGGCAAGGCTCAATAACCCATCAAGATGTCAGAAAGATGTTAACAAGCTAGTCTAATAGGAAAACAAATGGGCCATTTCAAGATGTCAGAAAGATGTTAACAAGCTAGTCTAATAGGAAAACAAATGGGCCATTTAGCTCTTTCGGTATGTTGTTCTAATAAATTAGATCGGGTCCGATCAAAGGTTTGACTCTTGCCTTTACTTCAAGTGGATTAGTAACTTCATCCAAAGATATACTGTCCATCTCAGTTTTAAATATTTCATTGTCTCAAGTCCTGTTGGAGAGAAGCACTTCTTTGACTTTGCCTGTTTTACAATCAAATTGGTGTCACATGTACTGAGCTATAATGGAAACATTTTGTTTTGCATCCTACCCAGGCAATTCAAACAATGAGATCAGGCAAAATAAAACAGAAGTGCAGAGTGTAGTGTTAGAGAGAAAAACTCAGTTAAAACAATGCACGAGCCTTTCACTCTAGGGATCCATTCAAAAATCTGAAAACTGGGGAAGAAACTGTTCATGAACCTGGTGGTACGTTTTCGTGCATCTTCTGTCCAACAGGAAGTGGTTGGGGAGAAGAGCGGGTAACCTTTATGTGGAAGAGGACTGTCCAATTTCATTCCTAAAACATTGTCAGTCAATACATTCTGACTTGGCTTGTGACATGTTAAGAGGAATGTAACAGGATTTTTAACTTCTTCCCATCTCAAAGATCAAGGATTCATCCAGGTCATCCCAGTAAGGACTGAGGGAAAGACAGACTTATGAGGATAGAAGATTGGAGGTGGAGGCGTAGAGCAAAAGTTGCTAGCATAGAGGCTTGATGAGGGTCTATAATACTATTTAAAAATCATAAAACAAAAAGCCAGAGCAAGTGAAGGAAAAAAAAATAGGAGGGAGAGATTAAGCGATGCCAAGCATGGTTTGAAAACCTACAAGAGGAGGGTAGATGGAGAGAAAGGCATTTCCAATTTTGCCATCTCATCGCCAGTATCATAGCTTCAAATGCTATTCCCGGGCAATGATCAGCTGCAGCTATTAGAGACCTTTCTTGTTCTCCCCCTTCCTCACTTTCCCTTCCAGTGATCTGGCAGCAGCTCTACCAATTAAAACAACAACCCTGCCCAGAGTATCATGTCTGTCTTATATCGCATAATGGAATCATTCCTTCCCACCCCACACCACCTCCTCAACAAAGTAAATTTGAATAACTTAGATAAATGTTAGAAGAGAAGGTGACAAAAAATAACTTGGTTTGATATAGTGCCCAAAGGCATTTCACAGGAGTAATGGCAAACAAAAGCCAACATTTTACTGTTGGTGTTTGAGTAAGGGCAGCATCATTTTACTAAAGATTCATCTTGAGGAATAGCTCTATGAATGAGAGTGAAGGTGGGGCCACTTAAGGATAAAGGAGGCAACATGTGCCTGGAGGTCTTGAATGAATACCTTGCTTCATTATTCACCTGCAAAAAGGGCCTTCTAAAGGTGAGGTCTCTGAATAGAACAAGCTTATGTGCTAGACTAGGTTGAGATTAAAAATGTGGATGTGCAGGATTTTCTTAACATTAGGATTGATAAATCCTCAGGACTGGATAAGCTGTACTTTGGGTTGCTATGGAAAGGGAGGGAAGAGATTGCGGGGGTGTTGATGATTTATTTGAGTCCTCCTTGGCCACAGGGGAGGTGCCAGAGTATTGCAGAATAGCAAATGTGGTTCCCTTGTTTAAAAAGGTAATAGGGAGAATCCTGGGCATTACAGACCAGTTGTGAGGTCGTGAAGGCTTTTTTTTTGGTAGGTATATTACAGATCAACACAATATTGTGGGCTGAAGGGCATGTAGTATATTGTAATATTCTAATAAGAATTAGCACCAAACAAGGGCAGCATGAGCACACTGCTGTGGGGTTCATTCAGGAGTTGATGGCTACAGGAAAGAATCTGTCTTGAAAGCTGTTGTACAATTTCACACTTTTGAACCTTCAACACAATGGCAGGAGAGAGAAGAGACTGTGGCAGGTCAGTCCTTAAGTATGACAGCTGCCATCCCTAGACAGGAGATATAAATGAAGTCCATTTAGCAGATTATGTTCTTGGCTACATTTACTACCTTCTGTAGCTTCTTCCAAAAGCATTTATGAAATCTATTTCTGGGGATTTTTTTTGTCTGGATATTGAAATTCATTTTTTAACTGATATCCCACTGCTGGGCATCACAGTCCTGCTGCCCATTTTAATGATCTACAACATCTTTGGCAACTGGTGAAAAGCCCAATTAGAAAACCATTGAAAAGATTTCCATGCACAGGTACTGTACCACAGCTGTTGTTTAATTGCCACACTGACAGCTGGGAAAGGAGTCAGCTCTTAACTTTAGTACTGTACAACAGTGCAAAAAGGATCCCATGTCGGTGACGGAAAACAGAAGGTTCACAGTGTTCTTGTGTCTGTGCATACTCCATGAAGTGGTCTAGGCCAGCAGACCTCTGACCACACAAGTGGTCCTGTGTTTCTGGGAGACAAAGTCAAAGAGACCAACAACTGCAACTGGTTGTGGTGAAGAGCATGAATTCATGCTGTAGTTTGTGGTCCATACTCGCTTCCTCCTATTCCTTAACATTTAACTCAGTCAATAGAACATATTATTCCTTTCTCCTTTATCATCCTCACTGTAAACTATCTCCTACTCTTTAAACTTTTGGAGAAAAAAAAACCCTGCTCGGAGAGCTGCAGATCATCCCCATTAGAAACATTAATGTTTGCAGATTGTGATGGACCCAAATCCTGGTTCTCATCTCATCAGCATTGCAGGAGTAAAGCCAACCATGCATTAAGCTTAGAGATCAGAAGACAGCATTTTCCTTTGAATTCCCAATTGAATTTGTTTGTGACAATGCCTGCTTTATAACCCTAGTTTCACAAGTGGAAGCATCATCTTCATGGCTAGAACTGCAAGATTGAAAGCATGGCCCTGATGACAAATATCTGGGTGTAAAGCTCATTGTCACTGATACACCAAGGACACTTAACTCACGGCTGCTCCTCACTTTACCAGGTGACAAATTTAGATCATAGGTCTTCCCTTGAATAACTCATTTCTGTAGTGAAAGTGGAAATAGTCATTGCACATTAGATGATGTCATTAGCTGCACATCTGACTCCAGCCGAACATCATGTGTGCCAAGTTGAATTGCATTCAGGCTTATTTCCTGAAAGTCCTAATTGACCCAGAAATGATCATTAGTACAATCTGTCATGCACAAAAGTGGCTTTTATTTGCAAATCATGTATTTTAAAAAGGCTATGCATACGAGTCCAAAATCTGGACACGTGTTAGGTTTGCATGGTAGATGATGCATTTCTACATCCATGCATTTACTGTTCAGTTCAAGACCCCTTGAAAAAAACCGGCAGCAGTGTGAACACCAACAGAGTTTGTTTCCTGTTTAGTGCATGCCTTCCTGTTGTGATGGATGATGGAAAAACAGCTGCTTTCAATTTAAATATTCAACACAGTCCCAGAGCTTCTCAGCAGGTACAAAATAATTGTCCATTAGTGATGCACAACCTTGGCAAACGGTGGTGGAAAAGAAATAGTTGGAAGTTGGGCTGAAGTCTTGCCTTGTCCCTCTTGTAATTTCCTCACAGTAATGTGGGAGGGGATCAACACCAATTCTCAGTCTCATCTTAATGTGGGAAAGAGGGCAAAAAAAAATCAGACTGAGCAGGTCATTACAGTTTGTACTATAGAAACAGGCCATTCTGCCCAGCAAGTCCATGCTGTTGTTTGTGGTCCATACTCGCTTTCTCCTATTCCTTAACATTTAACTCCGTGAACAGAACATTTTATTCCTTTCTCCTTTATTAGCTCCTCACTCTTTAAAGTTTAAAAAAACCAACTCTGCTTAGAGAGCTGCAGATCATCCCCATTAGAAACATTAATATTTGTTGATTGTGATGGACCCAAACCCTGTTTCTTATCTCACTGGCACTTTGGGTGTAAAGCCATCCATGCATTAGGCTTGAAGATCAGAGGACAGCATTTTCCTTTGAATTCCCAATTGAATTTATTTGTGACAATCTTTGCTATATAACTCTAATTTCACCAGTGAAGCCATCATCTTCATGGCTAGAACTAGAAGATTGAAAACTTGGCCCTGATGCCTGATATCTGGGTGTAAAGCTGCATTCACCAGAACAGTGAAGGATTTGCTGACAGGGGAGATTACTGGAGGAGGGAAAGTTGGGGGTGGGGGGAGAAAGAGAGAGAAAATGGAAAATTTGCAGCAGTAGCCAAGGCAATAAAAGTAATTGTGACTGGACAGGGATATATTTATCCCACCCTCTGGCATCACCATTGCAAGCGAGTAGGAGCCTGTGCAGAAGGAGTTGCTTTACTATCTGACTCAGTGTGCATTGGCTAGAAGCCAGCTGGCAAGGAATGCACCAGGAGCTAACTGCAATGATAACTTTGATAAAGTAAATCATTGCCGATTAGCTTCAGCAGAGTGACTGCTTGTGCACAACCTTAGAAACAGCCCAAACTGTTTACAAACAGTGATACGTGGTAGAGGGCTGTGTTACATAACCATATAACCATTTACAGAGCGGAAACAGGCCATTTTGGCCTTTCGAGTCCGCACCGGTTCACTAGAACAACTCCACTAGCTCAACCCTCCCACTCACTGCCAATAACCCTCCAACCCCCTCACCTCCATGTATACATCCAACCTTCTCTTAAATGACAGAAGGGACCCTGACACACTATCTCATTCGGAAGTTCATTCCATTCTGCCACCACTCGCTGAGTGAAAAAGCAACCTCTAATATTTCTCCTAAAGTGTTGCCCCCTTACCCTTAACTCATGGCCTCTTGTTCCAACCTCCAAATTGTTTCCTGCCTTCATTTTACAAAGGAGTAGTATTATTAATACTATAACAGCAGAGAGATTTCAGTGGGTGAAGGACCTGGGGTTTCTGACTGAAGGTGAAGACCTCAGCTTTGAGGTAAAATGTACCCACATCAACAGAATATGGTATATTTCACTGTGTCTAATCTCAACGTGTCCTGAAAGAAAAAAGCAAGTCTTAGCCAATTAAGTAATTTACTTGCAAGTCAGTTGTATTGTCAAAGTATTAAATGCTAGAAAATCTGTATCTTTCTTTATTTATGAAACCATTTTTGTGACAGTCAGTGCTAAATTCCATGAGCCCCCATTTCAAAAAAACAAATGATCCCAGCACTGTAATTTAGCACATCTGCTAGATATGGATCTCGTCAGATTTGTCCCGAAGTTGCCATTATTCTGCCAGGTTTAAACTAATCTCAGGGCTATCTCAGCTTTGGAGGGTTCGATTGGGGTGGTTAAAATGATAAACACCACTCTAGCAAGTACAAGAATAAGACTCATGGGAACCTTTGAGTCAATGGCCACTCATTGCCCAGTGCCAGGGGATAGCAATACTTCTGCATTTCTTAATGTATGGTGGAGGAGATGTGAATGGGTGGAATGGTACAAGTTTGAAAAAAAACTCCAGGAACAAGGATTCACATTTATCAAAGTGCTTTATTTTCCATATAACCATTTACAGCACAGAACAGGCCAGTTTGGCCCTACTAGTCCATGCTGGAACAAATCCCCACCCTCCTAGTCCCACTGACCTCCTAGTCCCACTATCTGGTCCATATCCCTCCAATCCTCTCCCCTCCATGTAATTATCCAGTCTTTCCTTAAATGTAAATAACGTCCCTGCTTCAACCACATCCCAACCACCCTTTGCGTGAAGAAATTTCCCCTCATGTTCCCCTTATAATTTTCCCCCTTCAATCTCAAACCATGGCCTCTGGTTTGAATATCCCCCACTCTTGATTGAAAAAGCCTATCCACGTTGACTCTCTCTGTCCCTTTTAAAATCTTGAACACCTCCATCAAATCCCCCGTCCATCTTCTACACTCCAGAGAAAAAAGCCCCAGGCTGCTCAACCTTTATCTGTAACTCAAACCCTGACATCCTGTCAACATTCACTGCACTCTCTCTATTTTGTTTATATCCTTCCTATAATTTGGTGACCAAAACTGAACTGCACACAGTATTCCAAATTTGTACAATTTCATCATAACATCCCAACTTTTGAATTCAATACTTCAATTTATGAAGGCCAAGATTCCAAATGCCTTCTTCACCACTCTATCTACCTGAGTATCAACTGTGAGGGTACTATTTACCATAACTCCTAAATCCCTTGTTGCTCTGCACTCCTCAGTTGTCTACCATTCAATGTATATGACCTATTTAGATTTGCCTTTCCAAAATGAAACACTTCACACTTATCCGTATTACATTCCATCAGCCATTTCTCAGCCCGCTCCTCTAGCTTTTCTATATCTCTTTTTAAGCTATGGTAATCTTCCTCACTGTCCACAATACCACCAATCTTTGTAACATCTGCAAACTTACTTATCCAATTCACCACCCCTTCTTCCAGATTGTTAATATATATAACAAACAATAGTGGACCCAGAACCGATCTCTGAAAAACTCCACTAGTCACCGACCTCCAATTTGACAAACAATTTTCTACCACTACTTTCTGACACCTCCCATCCAACCATTGCTGAATCCATTTCACTACCTCCTTATTTATACCTAATGCCTCCACTTTTTTTCCTAACCTCCTGTGGGGAACTTTGACAAAAGCTTTACTAAAGTCTAAATAGACAACATCCACAGCCTTCCCTTCATCAATCTTTTTTGTAACCCCCTCGAAAAACTCTATAAGGTTTGTTAAGCATGATCTACCCCTGACAAAACCATGCTGACTACTACCTATCAATCCCTGTTCTTCCAAATATTTGTAAATGCCATCCCTCAGAACACTTTCCATCAACTTACCCACCACAGACGTCAGACTCACAGGTCTATAATTTTCAGGCTTACATTTGGACCCTTTCTGAAACAGCGGAACAATATGAACCACCCTCCAATCCTCTGGCACTACCCCCGTGACCAGTGACATCCTAAATATCTCAGTTAATGGCCCCACTATCTGTACACTAGCCTCCCTGAGTGTCCTTGGGAATATTTTGTCCGGACCAGAAGATTTGTCTTTTTTAACACTGCCATCACTACCTCCTTGCTTCCATTCCATTATGTGCACTCAGGAGGGAAGATGAAGTTGTTCCATTATTTTCAAAAGTATCTCCACTTATCTAATGTCAACGCTTTTAAATGATCTCCTACCAAACCTTTTGTATTTAACATGCTACCTGCCTCTCTCCCAAACATGCAACCTGGTGATATCATTGCCAGGCTCATGGAGAAGTATTTGAGTACATTATTCTGACTAAGTTTATCCCTTACTCAATCGACCTCCTTAATCAATTTTTGCTGTGCAAACAACTCACTGGCTCACCATCAATCTTGTTGCACAACACTCCAATGAAGAGCCATGGAGACAACATTTCCATTGTTACAAAATGCATCCCTGCAGAGAATCGAGACTTCAACTGTACTCAAGAATCTCTTAAACTGTGGAAAAGCAAACCGTAACATTGAGGAAAACAACACTCTTGTCAACGCAGCATGTGCAGACTCTCAATCGAATATTATTGAATTGAACCAGTTTCTGAATGAGAGAGTGCGAGAGAAAAGCTGACCATTCTCAGTGGATGTTTGTGCCGACTGCTGTCACTTCCCCAAGCTCCGCAAGGTCAACTGCTTCACGTACCTTCTACAAGCTTCTATTCATCAAGCTGGGCTCACAAATCATCTGCAACTGACTTTAAAAAAAATCCTCGGCCCAGTTATCCACCCACCTGGTTTCAGCAGTAGGAAAGAAAATGGTTAGGATATTGGAAATTGTAGTTAGGACTCTTTTTGAGGATATCAACCCAGGAAATGTGCAGGGTTAAAAATTAAACATAAAACAAGCCACAAATCTTAAATTAGCCTGAAAGAAAGTAATTAGCACCAAAGAGATAAATAGGTGGTGCAAAGCAAGACATTGCTGAGAGCGACACTGTCGATGAGCCCTGAAAATTTGCAACCTGTGCCTTTTGCTGCTGTATTCAAAACACAGGAGTTACCATTACAATTCATGTCAACACTGGACAACAAAGATTTTGATTTCTGAACATTGTTGGGTGTATTTTATGGATTTTGGACTGCTGATCACAAAAAAAAATTCTATCACATATAACCTATTTTAATGATTTCCTGGTCATATTTTTAAGTCTATTTCAAGGATACAAAACCACAAAGGGCAGCATGTCATTGAAAATTCATTTTCTGCATTCTTCCCTGCTGAACTTGGTGCAGTCAGTGATGAACAGGGTGAAATGTTTCACCAGGACATTGTGACCATGGAAAAGTGGTATCAGGGCAACTGGAATCCATCAATGCTGTCCGACTATTGTTGGGCACTGACACAAGAGGCATCAGATGCTGAGTACAGATGAAGAGCAGCAGGAAAATATTCTTAGGTCAGTTGAACTAACCCAAAGTATCAACATCATTATGTGATTAAACATGCTAAGTTCAATAAAAGTTATTTTAATGTATCTCCAACTTCATACATGATACAGCAAATCTGAAATTATCTTTGGGTTTAGCTTGAAGTTGTCAATCACAATCCCCAAATTTATTTCAGGAAGCAGCCCTTTTGAAAACAGTTGTTATCCAGAGTAATCACAATGCCTGCAGATTCTGCCACGTTTCTGCAGCACTCGTGTGTATTGAAACCTGTATTTTCCTGCTGTATTAAAAGCACAAGGGTAGAATTCCACCCAAGAGTATTATAGTACCAGTTTTGAACTCTGCTTGAAATTTGGTTCCATTGGGTAAACTTGTAAAAATAAAGTTATTCCTGCAGCACAAGGCAGAACAGCTCTTCCAAATCATTAACACAAGCTGTGTGGGGGAAAAAAATGATGAGGTGATAGGTCAAACTTAACTCCACTCAATAAACATACTACAGGAGATCTCTGGGGCAGGTTTTTCACTAACGCCTCGTGACTTTTGTCAGAACTAATTACTCTCAAAACACTGTGCATTAATGAGATATTTACCCACTCTCTGTTTAGAGTAGAACCTCCAGGTTTCAAAATGCCACAAAAAAATTGTTTTGGAGGAAGGTTTACTTATTCACTTGTGTGGTCTTCTAATTTTCCAACTCTCGCTGCAGTGTGCATGCCTGGTTGCTGGCAATGTATTAGCATTGCACTAACCACGACACCCAAATGCTCCCATGATGTTGTATAGCATCACCAGGTCACCCCTCAGCTTCCTACTCACCGGGGTAAAAATTTCAAGTCATCAGCCTCTCCAGTCCCAGTGCCATTTTTGAGATTTTTCAGATATACTCTCTCCACTTTAACGACCTCCTTCCTATAACAAGGTGACCAGAACTGCACAAGGTATTCCAAGCGGGGTCTTACCAATGTTTTGTACTGGCCAAAAGATGTAGGAATAGAATTGGGCTCTTCGGCCCATTGAGCCTGTTCTGTCATTCAAATCAATGCTGATGCACTTTTCCTCTCAAACTCATTCTGCTGCCTTCTCTCGTTCTCTTCATACCTGTTCTAAAGGCATGTCCTTTTGTTCTGAGACAGGGTCCTCTGCTCCTGGATTCTCCCACTGCTGGAAACCTCTCCACATCCACTCTATCCAAACCTTTCAATATTCAGGAGGTTTCAATGAGATTTAATGTAGACATACAGCATGGTAACAGGCCCTTTCAGCCCATGCCACCCAATTACATCGAATTAACCTACACCCCAGGAATGTTTTGAATGGTGGGAGGATATCAGAGCATCTGGAGGAGACCCATGCAGTCACAGTGAGAATGCAAAAACTCCTTACAGACAGCGCCGGATTCGAACCCAGATCACTGGCACTGCAACGGCATTGCACTAACCGCTATGCTAACCATGCCACCCTTATCATTCTAAACTCCAGTGAGTACAGGCCCAGAGCCATCAAACACTTCTCGTATGTTAACCCTCTCATCCCTAGGACCATTCTCTTAAAACTCCTCTGGAGTCTCTCTAACCTCAGCACAAACTTGGATACTGTTCACAATACTTCAAATGTGTTCCAACCAATGCTTTATAAAGCCTTTGTTTTTATAATCTAGTCCTCTCAGAATGAACACTAACATTGCATTTGCCTTCTTTACTACTGACTCAACCTGGAAGTTAACCTTCATGGAATCGTGAACGAGGACTTCCAAGTCCCTCTGCTTTTGGAAACCTATCAGTTTACAATATAGTATGTGCCTTTCTTCCTATTACCAAAGTGCATGACTATGCACTTTCCTGCACTGTATTCCATCTTTGTCCATTCTTCCAACTTGTCCAAGTAGACTGCTTGCTTCCTCAACACCAGCAGCTGCTTCACCTATCTTTGTATCACCTGAAAAAGTAGCCACAAAACCATCTATTCTATTGCACAAATCATTCATATATAATGAAAAAAAAAGCAGACCCAACAACAACCCCTACAGACACCACTACTCACTGACACCATCCTTTATTCCCCCTCTATGCTTTCTGCCAGTCAACCAATCATCTATCTATTCCAGTATCTTTCTTGTATTTTCCTCATCACCCTGTGTTGCTACTTTCAGAGAATCATGTACTGGTACCTCGAGGCTCCTCCATTGTTTAGCACACCCCAGCGTCAAACCATTTACTGGTTTGACTTACTAAAGTGAAACATATCACACTTATACAAATTAAACTCCATCTGCCATTCCTACATGTCATATTTCTCCATAGTCAGTCAGGTCCTTTACCTTCCTATGTCTTATAGCAATGGAAGTGACATATAAGCATGGATTAAGAATTAGTTAACAAATGGTGAACAATGTAGACAGCCAAAGCCAGGATAAAAGAGGCAAATGATTGGGACTTAAAGGATTAAAAAACCTTCAAGTACTAGAAAGCTCTTAAGACATTGAAGTTAATTTAACTCAACTAAAAAAATTGATCTCAAGGTCACCAGTCACCCTACCTGAGACTTTTCACTCTACTGACATGAACGTAGCCCCAGTTTGCATGAGTAGATCACTTGCTGAAAGAGTAAGGTGTTGGTGCTCCAGTCCTGGACTGCATGAAGATCCAATATCAAAATGCCAGAAGTACTTCAATCTATCCCAACTCACCAAAAGGTCTGTGCACCTCCGATTCATAAAATCTCCCCAGTGGCAGGCAATACATAAGTAAATTGATTAATTGGAAATTAATCATGTCACAGCTGTAATACATTGATTAGAAGGAAAGGTTGAATCATTACCCCCTTGCCCCCAGTCAGCATGCCTTTGACAGAGCTGTTTCTAATGGCTGAGTGAAATGAAGATAAATCGTCCGTGTCAACGGAATGTTTTGCAGCTGTGATACACAGGGTTGCTGCTCCCTGCTGGTGACATGAGGATTTTTTCTCACATGTAGGGGTTCCAGACAAATGGGGAGGAGTGGATCATTCATTATGGTTCCGGTCTGTGAATTGTGTGGCATTCTAATTCCAAATGGATTAATTATTTAGCCTACGTATCTATACTAAAATGCTAGAGGGCCCACTTGAATTGAAAGGTAAGCAAGCACCAGAATAAGAAAGGTTGAAGCAAGCATGGTGCCCTTGTGTGGAAAAGCAAAACTTCCACCAAACTTCTGCTTCACACATTGGACATCCTTTGTAATCTGGGAGGTAAATTATAATCCTCAGAGGATCTCAGGAAATTACAGCTTCTGGGAGCTGCTCAGCACAGTGAATCTCTCTCAACTCTTCAAAGGAATTGTCTGATCAGGCCCGCTCACCCTGGTCTTTTACCTTGGCTCTGCCAATTCCATTTCTTCAGTGTTAGATCAATCAAATAGTATCCACTTTCCTCCCGTGGATCCATATGCTTGAAATTCAATCTTTTGTATAGAATGAGAATGTATTTGAAGACTGATGGTCTTTGTTGGTTGTCTCACTGAGATGCATGTACAGCTTCAATGTGGACAAATGGAAGGAAGTTTCTACAGTTACTACAAGCTTCAGATAAGAGATGTTCAGGACATCTTAAACAGTTTTACAGTAAAAACCCCTGGTATCCAGCAACTAAGGAAATTGGTAGATGCTGGATAAGTGAATTTTCTGATTGCTGGAGATTGCATGTTGTGTGAGTGGCGAATTAATGGTGAGCTGTTCCAATTTTAAATTTTTGTATTTTTTAACCTATTTATTTCTACCATTTTTTTGCCAGTTATTTGAGGCAACCAGATGCTTGAATTCCAGATAACAGGGGTTTTACTGGGTCTGGTTTCAATCTCCAACCAATTCAATCAAACTGGAAAGTGCAAGTGTCTCTCTCAGAAATAATGTTGGTGTTGGCTTCATTTGGGAAGTGGAGAATCTTCACTTGAGAGAGAAGATGTTCGATTGTCACAAAAAATCAATGCAGTGTATAAGGAGGCCATTTATGTAATGTGACTCCAGCCAGTGCCTCTTCTTCATCCTCTTTCCATATTTTTTTCCCTCTAGTAATAAGGCGGTAACTAGTTGAACACCACTCAAGTCTGTCTGCACTGCCCTACCTCACAAGGAGTTCATTCTAGATACTAACCATTTCCTTCATGTCGTCATGGTTCATTTGCCTACCATTTTCATTCTAGTTCCTTTGGGTTATTGATTCTTCTATTTATGGAAAGAGGTTCTCATTTATTATCTGCATCTTTCATGATTTTAAACACCTTCATTCGCTTCCTGTTCAACTTAGTTTGTTCCATTGAAAACAACTTCAACTTCACCAGTTTGTTCACATAATTAAATTTCTATATCCTTAGAACTAGTCAAGAAAGTCACTTCTACATTTCCTCTAATTCGATTCTTAAAATGTCGTTTAAAATAAAACTGGACAAACATACTAGTTGTGGACAAGAGTGTCACTGCTCCTCAATCCAGGGGCAATCATGAATAGCCAAATGACTTGCTAGATGTGTGTCAGTGGCCAAGTGGTATAGATGAACAACTCAGAGGCTTAACAACTGAAAGACCTGAGCTTAAATCTTACCACAGCAAACTAACAAATTTACATTTGATTAATAATCCTGGAACCTCCATGTCGATGCAATCATGAAGAAGGCTTGCCAGAGGTGAGACTTCATGAGGCGTTTGAGGAGATTTGGTATGTCACCAAAGTCTCTTGAAAATTTCTACCAGTGTACCATGGAGACTATTCTGTCTGGTTACATCACTGTCTGGTATGGAGGTGCCAATGAACAGGATAGGGAAAAAAAAAAACTCCAAAGAGTTGTTAACTCAGCCAGCAACACCACAGGCACCACTCTTCACTCCCTCAAGAGGTGGTGTCTTAGGAAAGTAGCTTCTTTCAGCAATATTTGCTACCACAAAATAATGAACTTTGTGTAATGTTCATGACAATGAATTCTGATTCTAATCTTGACGTTATGAAAAATCGACTTGTCTTAATAATAATGATAATTAAACTACTTGTAGAAATCTATCAGTTCACTAATGTTTAAGGGAGGAGATCTGAAATCTTTGCCTAGTCTTTTTTTTTCAAATGTTCCTTATCTGTTAAATGAGTTTCCTGTAAAAAAGCAACATCAACTTTTAATTTTTTTAAATAAGCAAGTACCTTCTTACGCTTAATATGATTATTTAAACCCTGAACATTAAGAGAAGCAAACTTCAATTGAGACATTTCTTACACTCAATAAAATACAACAACAAAAAACAAACAAAAAAAGGTAAAAAGACAGAAAAAAAGGAAGAAAAAAAACCCCAAAAAAAGGAATAAAAAAGAAAAGAAGAAAAGAAACCCCTTAATTCCCCTTTGAAATTACAACCAGAGACACAAAAAAATTATATATAAAAAAATTAATTATTTAAAAAAGATAATAAAAAAAGGCTTCACTCCCTAACCCAAAAATTAGAAAAAAAAACAGGTTGGAAGTCACAATTACCTCCTCCTGTTTAAACTGCCTAATGCGGTAACTCCCCCAAAATATTGGGTGTGAGATAACTTACACGCAGCTGATGACTTTTGGGAATTAGTGCCCACCCAGTTCCCTCTCCCAACTCCCATCACTATTTGAAATCTTCTCAACAAAAAAAAAAATCAACTTTGCCATTGCGACCACCGTTTCTTCCATTTCTTCTAGAAATCTGATTCCCATCTTGCAGCTCTGCCCTCTTTGGAGACCGTAGAGGATCTTTGCCTAGTCTGCTTTGTATATGAATCCACACTAATAGCATTATGCTTGGCTCTCAGATATTCTCTGAAATGGTTTCATGGGCTACTTGTTTCAGGACAATTATGGTGGGGTAATAAATACTAGGATTGAAGACAAAAATGGCTACATCCTGAGAAATAGCTCAATTAAAAAAAAAAACAGTTAAGTAAATTATTCATGTTGCAAGAATTTATTTATTTTAGTGCTATTATCTCCCTGGAACATTACTGTGAAATAGAGGTGAAGATCATCCCCATCCACTATTTCACTGCCAAATGAAAGCAAGTTTATAATTAAAATGAATGATTTCAACCATACCATGACACATTGGAAAGTGAATTTCAAGTCATCAAATTAACATTGATGTTCCACAAAAAAATTTGTTCCTGTGAAATTACAGATTGTCATAAAAACCTGGTTGACTCATCTGTATCCTTCAGGGAAGGAAGTCCGCTGTCCTTACTCAGATAGACTGGTCTGTATGAGACTCCGGATCCACTGATGAGGTGGACTCTAAGCTGCCTTATGTTTTAGAGGCAATTAGGGATGGATGATAAATGCTGGCATTACTTGAGAAATCCATATCATCTGATCAAACAAATTAAAACAAAATCCAAATATTGGGACACACGCAATATACTTGCTCCCAAACTAAATGGCAAGAAAGGATACTTCATAGCTTCCCTGTCCAGCTTATGGCTTGAATTCTGAACACCAAAGAGTCTTTGGCATTTACAACACTGTGCTCAGGAGGGGAAGAAAAAATATAATATATATTTTATGCCTACGAGTGTGTCTGTATATATATGTTGTGTGTGTGTGTGTGTGTGTGTGTGTGTGTGTGTGTGTGTGTGTGTGTGTGTGTGTGTGTGTGTGTGTGTGTGTATGTGTGTGTGTGTGTGTGTGTGTGTGTGTGTGTGTGTGTGTGTGTAGATCCACCTATCTCAGTGGTTCTCAACCTTTTTCTTTCTACTTACATACCACTTCAAGTAATCCCTATGCCATCGGTGCTCTGTGATTAGTAAGGGATTGCTAAAGGTGGAATGTGAGTGGGAAGGGAAGGTTGAGAACCACTGCTCTAGACAATTGTTACCGAAATATTTTGCTTGAGAAAAAATGTCTTTGGCCCATTTTCTTTGGAGTTATGAAACTGTGCACATAATGAGTCAATTAGGTACAATTAAAACAGTGGTTTTCAAACTTTTTCTTTCCACCAACATACCACCTTCAGCAATCCCTTACTAATCACAGAGCACCTGTGGAATAGGGAATACTTAAAGTGGTTGACAAACCTGATTGAGTTCTTCGAGGGGGTTACAAAAAAGGTCGATGAAGGGAAAGCTGTGGATGTTGTCTATTTGGACTTTAGTAAAGCTTTTGAGGTTAGGAAAAAAGGTGGAGGCATTAGGTATAAATAAAGAGGTAGTGAAATGGATTCAGCAGTGGTTGGATGGGAGGTGTCAGAGAGTAGTGGTAGAAAATTGTTTGTCCAATTGGAGGCCGGTGACTAGTGGAGTTCCTCAGGGTTCGGTCCTGGGTCCACTATTATTTGTTATATATATTAACGATCTGGATGTAGGGGTGGAGAATTGGATAAGCAAGTTTGCGGATGACACAAAGATTGGTGGTGTTGTGGACAGTGAGGTAGATTACCGTAGATTAAAAGGTGATTTAGGAAGGCTGGAGGTGTGGGCTGAGAAATGGCTGATGGAATTTAATACAGATAAATGTGAGGTGCTACATTTAGGAAAGGCAAATTTAAATAGGTCATATACATTGAATGGTAGACAATTGAGGAGTGCAGAGCAACAAAGGGATTTAGGAGTGATGGTAAATAGTACCCTCAAGGCTGATACTCAGGTAGATGGTGTGGTGAAGAAGGCATTTGGAATGTTGGCCTTCATAAATCGGAGTATTGAATTCAAGAGTAGGGAGGTTATGATGAAATTGTACAAGGCATTATTGAGGCCAAATTTGGAGTACTGTGTACAGTTTTGGTCACCAAATTATAGGAAAGATATAAACAAAATAGAGAGAGTGCAGAGAAGGTTCACGAGAATGTTGACAGGATTTCAGGGTCTGAGTTACAGGGAAAGATTGTGCAGACTGGGACTTTTTTCTCTGGAGCATAGAAGATTGAGAGGGGACTTGATAGAGGTGTTTAAGATTTTAAAAGGGACAGACAGAGTAAATGTGGATAGGCTTTTTCAATTAAGAAAGGGGGAGATTCAAACTAGAGGACATGGTTTAAGATTGAAGGGGGAAAATTATAAGGGGAACATGAGGGGAAATTTCTTTACGCAGAGGGTGGTGGGGATGTGGAATGAGCTTCCGGCAGACGTGGTCGAGGCGGGATCATTGGTTACATTTAAGGAAAGACTGGATCATTACATGGATAGGAGGGGACTAGAGGGGTATGGACCGGGTGCTGGTCAGTGGGACTAGGAGGGTAGGGATTTGCTACGGCATGGACTAGTAGGGCCGAATTGGCCTGTTCTGTGCTGTAAGTGGTTATATGGTTATATGGTTATATGGTATGTGAGTGGAGAGAAAAAGGTTGGGAACCACTGATCTATATCATGTACAGCCAGCAGCCTAGAAATTCAACTTCAAATCCTTTTATTCCTACCATAATCTGGGATATTTAAAGAAGGTAAATAATCACCATCTACATGACATGACTGAAAATTGTTCTTAGTTTGAGTAAATCACAAATGCAACCATTTGTCGACTTGGCACTAAGCCTCGGTCTGAGGGAGATCAAGGACCAAGCAAGACTCCGTTCCCCCCTTGGTGTAGCCTGATTGGTGCATGAGAATTTTCATCTAATTATCACAAACCAGAATGGTATTTCTACCAGACAAACTCTTGACAATTAAAATCAGGAAACCAATAGTTAAATACTGAGTGTTTTCTGTTTGTAGAGTTTAAGGTTTTAAAAAGCAGCATAAGCCCCAGTCCCCCTCCATTCACCCTTGCCACCACCAGCCTTCTTGTCATTTTCCTTCAATATGCCAACAATCAAAAACAACATTTAAAATGCAGTGAGAATTAAGATGGGCTTTTTCATGGTGCAGATGTGGGATTAAATTTCATGCTTTGGTTTCTAGTAATGTGGCAGACTTCTCGGTTACATAGAGACTGCTTGACTTTGGACTTGATCAGCTTTCCGCACCATTTCATTTCAGAGAGAAAACCACCAGGGAACATTCACTCTAGCAAGTTGAGTGTTAATAGCAAAAGCTGAAGCAGATGCATTTGTTGAAGTTTCAGAATTCCCAGGATGCTGGTTTATTGCCTTCAAATGTGTCTCTGTGATGTATATTGAATTTCCTGCTTTACCTTGGTTTAGCACATTCCATGTCCTCATTACAATTTATCATAGAGTCATACAGCACAGGAATGGGCCCTTCGGCTCATCATGTTCATGCTGAACATTGCACTGGAATATACTAGTCCCATTTACTTACATTTGGCCTGTAGACTTCTTAACCTTGATGATAAAAGTGCGTGTCTTAATGCCTCTTAAATGTTATCTCAACTGATTTAATTTTTTTTCCAGTCCATTTACGCCCTTCTACAATGCAAACACTCTGTTTATGTTTGATCTCCAGTTGCTCAGAATGAAAGTAACACATCTCACACTGCCAATTTCACCCATTTGCACTGATTGTGTCAGCCATTTTCATACTGTTATGTTTCCACATCCAATCTTTACCTCTTCTCCCTGATCACTTTGGTTATTTTTTTACATTCCAATAAAGGTAGGAATGGACTGCGATGACAGTGGGATCCAAAGTCCTCTGGCATCTTGTTCAGGTGTCAATTCACGTGCATTTCGACAGGCAGTTTTGTGGTCATGACCAACTGTGAGAATCTGAGATGGAGCTACAAAGGCTCTCACCTCATCTTCAGCACATTGTTTCCAACAACAAACTGATTGTCAAAGGGAATCCATACTTCAAATAATAGTTGGTTGAGAGAATCATTGAGTACAAGAGTTGGGACGTTGTGTGACAGTTACAGAGTGTTTGTTTGGGTGCACTTGGAGGACTATATCAGAAAAGATCTACTTAAGCTAGGGAGGGCTGCAGAAACTGTTCATACAGATGTTGTGTGGATTGGAAAGCTTAAACTAAAAGAAGGATAGGTTGGGTTTGTTTTTCTAGAGTGAAGGAGGCTGAGAAGTGATACGAGTCATCAAGTCAAATTTATTGTCAATAAAGTACAACCCGATAAAACAGCGTTCTCCGGTCCTTGGGGTAAAACACACAGACACACAATTAGACATAAAATACATACAGACAAACAATGCTTACGCAGGACAAGTATTCATATATGCATTTAAATAAATAAATATTATTTCATATATATGAGAGTCTTAGATAGTTAGTGTGAGTATTTTCTTTAGGTGTGTATAAAGTGATGTGAGGTATAGATAGGATAGATGGCAGTCTGTTTCCCATGCTAGGGGTATCTAAAATAAAAGGCCATAGGTATAAGGTGAGATGGAGAAGGTTGAAGGGAAATGGAGAGATTAATTTTTCACAAAGGTAGTATCTGGAATTAGCTGTCAGGGGGGGAGCATGAGGCAGAATCAGTAACAACATTTGAAGAGGCATCCTTGACAGTACTTGGTAAAGAGGGATACAGGCAAATGGTATCAGTGTTGAACAAACTTTATAGCCCACAGAACCCTTTTAGGGAGTACTTGGTAATGGCGGAATCCTAATCTTCATGTGCAGTTTGTGCAAGTCGAGTGCTCCCTCGTTATTACAATAATGAGAAACGACCCAGCAAGTAATGATAATAATAAGAGATAAATAAAATAATTTACCCTTGTGTTCGAATAAAGGTTGAAATGACTATGATTTGGGAATCACAGCTCGGCTCTGAAAGAATTTGGATAAATGAGGATTTCGGAGAATCCAATTATGGATAATCTGAGTTGTATTGTACATATCAGATGCAAGATCAGCCATGAACATTGAATGGTGGAAGCTCCAGGGGCTCGGTGTCTGATGCAGGTTCCTGTTATCATGTTCTGATAGCATGATCTACCCTTCTTTGCAGTCATTGATATCAGGTGCCATGTATTAAATGAGGGGGATGAAAATAATGCATTAAATGAGCACTGGCTGTGGATTGTAGCTGGAATGTTTTGTCTACAGTACTCACCACCATGTTACCTAGTACCTTTATCAACAAACCCACTGAGATAAGATCAAATTTCTCTCTTTACACTTCAGCAGCGAGACAGTTGTTCCAGAAGAGAACGGCTGCTCAACAAAGGATGTTACTACAAGAGAAACAGAAGCATTTCCTCAGAGTCCTTGACTCTTACTGTGTTAATCCAATGGTTAATTTGAAAGTGCCTAGTTCCTGCTAACAGATGTAATTAGGAATGGATAATAATTTTGATAAATATGGGCCAGGAAGTCTTCCTGACATGGCATCTTGGTTTTAGCATGACATCTGAATGCCAACCCTCAGCACTAGGCTGGGGTGTTAATCTAGATTTTATTACTCTTTCCAAAAAATTTTAGCAGTAATTGGATCTCGGTAGTATTTAATGGGCTTTTTAAAAAGGTTTGAAGCATCCTGTGGATATAGAAATGCAAATCTCTTCATCGTTTCCCAGTGCAGATCCCATTTCCCAGCTGTGCTTTAGCCCAGAGCAAGGCGATCCATCTGGTTTCAGCATTTCAGTTCCAAGTTTCGGTTGTTTACAGTAAGGTGGACTCACAAAGGTGTAACAGGTTTTTTTTATAAGGGGACATAGTCAACGGGTCCCTGGATTACTTACGTGAACTACTGTCAGTCAATCTGTGCTGAAAAATCACGCTGTTTTTTTCCCCCTTTAATCATAAGATTGCAAGATCACAAGATAACAGAGCAGAAACAGGTCGGTTGGCCTGTTGAGTCTGCTCCACCATTCTATCATGAGCTGATCCAACCTCCCACTCAGCACAACTCCTTGACCTTCTCTCCGTAAGCTATGATGCCCTGATTAATCAAATACCTGTCATTTTCTGCCTTCAATATACCCATCAACCACCTGTGGCAACAGACTCACAACCCTCTGGCTAAAGAATTTTTTTCTGCATCTCTGTTTTAAATTGATGCCCTTTTATGCTGAAGTTGTGCCCTCTTGTCCTAGGCTCTGTGTTCTTTCCTATTATCCTGGATTAGGATTAAATTGTGAATGGAATGGTTGATTCATCATTTAACTCTTGAATCTGGTACAATGTGATATCAAACTCAATAACAAAGAAGTCTCTGACCAAGGACAGGTTCTAATAGGTGTAAAACAGAACTGTTCAAATGCAGATTGAGACTTAGAAGATTTAAATGCAGACTTTTCAAATGACTCTACTCATGAAATCTGAACTCTTTGTTTACCTGCAAAAAATCTGTAATGTTGCCACAGAGGTTCAAAACCTGAGTCACGCAATCGTGGACCTGTTACAGCACAAAAGAGGCCATTCCATCCATCAAGTCTATGCTGCCTCCTATATTATTGTAGGGGAAAGTATACAGTTAAAGGCAGGACTCTTAACAGCATTGGAGAGTCCTGAAGGTGGTCCTGCAAGCAGAAAGGATCACAATATTTGCCTTCACTGGGAAGGGCATTGAATACAAAGTATGTTACAGCCAGGATGCATGTGTGTAATTCTGGTTTCTCCATTACAGAGAGAATATGGAGGCTTTGGAAAGGGCATAGATTTGCAAAGATGCTACCTGGATCAGAGGGTAGGAGCTATGGGGAGATGTTGGACAAACGGGTTGTTTTTTTTTTCTGCAGCATTGGAGGCGAATGGGAGACCTGATAGGTTTATAAAATTATAAGGGACATAGGATAGACAATCAGAATAATTTTCCCAGGGTAAAAATGTTGTTTACTAGCGGACACCTTTAAAATGGGGGTGGGGGGGGGCTGTTTAAATGACATGTGTGAAGCTTTTTTTTAAAAGATGGGTAGAGGAGTAAGTGCCTGGAATAGACTGCCAGGGGTAATGATAGAAGGAGATACAACAGTAGCTTTAAGAGGCTTCCTGATGGACACATGGACATGGAGGCAATAGATATTGCCTACCATGAGCAATATCTCATGATATCAGGCAACAGATATACATTATAAGAAAGCAGCAGAGTTCTAGTTTAATTTGGCATTCTGTTCTACGCAGATATAATAAACTGTACTGTTCTACATGAGCCTTGTTCTTTAAATTGCAATAGAGTGCCTTTGCTCTGCTTAGCAAGACATCCTTGTTGTATTGGGATAAATACAAAGTAGAAAATGAATTTCATTTGATGATAAAGACTGAAAAACCAATGCAACATCAGACAGCCATGAACTTGAAAGATGGCCAGCAGTCACTGTTCCAAAGAGTTTACACCTTTAATTAAAAACAATATTTGCATCAGAAAATGCTTCTTGAATGTCCATTAATAAACAAAGATAAATTAAGTCCTCTGAAGTAAGGCATTCCTTGATCTCTAGATGCTAATTGAAAGACTTTTGAAGTCAAGTCATGCTGCCAACGTCAGAAAAATTGAATCACAATCTCCTGCAAATAGCAATGCATAAATGGTGAAATTCAGAGCTGTCATGAGCGTCAGCCTCATCATTAACTGCTGGAACCTGTGGAAATGTTAATATTCAAGCCTTCGTTCCTGGTTAGTTTTACATTAAAGCCGATATTGATCCACCATTTCAAATGTTGTGAAACTAAAAGCAAACATAAACACTGATGACACCACCAAAGCCAAAGTACCAGTGGAATCTAATAGGTTAAGGAAATTGTCGAAGTAAGAAAGAGAACCCCCAGCCACAGGAAATCTAAAATCTAAACAGAAATACTGTGATTAGACAGTGTGTTAGTCAGAGCTTGAAACAGCGTCTGAGATAAGAATGCATTGGGTGAGAATGCATCCAATGCACAGTGGAGATGAAGATGTTTTTCTTGCAATACTTGGTTATGTAAGGTTTTGAATAAAACATTTACAATTCCCTGCATAGGATGGCAGGTCCATTGTAAATATTATGTCGAAAGGATCCTCCCATTCTCCACCTGTGGACAGATTTGTAAAATATACTGCTTCCAACAGAGCATTCAGCTCAAAATGTTGAATGTTTGCTTCTGCTTTCTTTACTCAGCCAAAGTGCAGGTTCATAGGGTAGTTAACCAGGCTTATGGGTGTGATGGCCTTCATTAGTAGGGGGATTGAGTTTAAAGGTAGGGAGGTGATGTTGCAGCTCTATAAAGCTCTGGTGAGACCACACTTGGAATATTGTGTTCAGTTCTGGTTGCCTCATTACAGGAAGGATGTGGAAGCTATAGAGAGGGTGCAGAGGAGATATGCCAGGATGTTGCCTGGAATGGAGAATGAGTCTTATGAAGCAAGGTGAATAGAGCTAGGGCTTTTCTCTTTGGAGCAACAAAAGATGAGAGGTGTCTTAATAGAACTCAATAGGTTTATGAGAGGCATAGATAATATATACAGCCAGCACCTTTTTCCCAGAGCGACACTAGCAAACACCAGAGGACATCTGTATAATGTGAAGGGAGGAAAGTTTAAGGGAGATGTCAAGGGTATGTTTTTACACAGAGAGTAGTTAGAGCCTTGAATGCATTGTGTTGTATGGTGGTTGAGGCTGGAACAATAGAGGCATTTAAAAGATTCTTGGCAAGAAAAATGAAAGGTTATGGGTGTGAGGTAGGGAAGGTTAGATTGTTGAGTAGATTTATATCAGTTGGTACAACCAGGGGTCTGAACTGTGCTATGTTTAAATCTATCAATGTAATTGCCGATTCCATTTGTCCTACACATGCTTGTCCAGCCTACTTTTGAATGTAGCTATACTATTTGCTAAACCATTTCCTTTGCAAGCAGCTTCCACGTTCTCACCTACGGAACTTCCCCGTTGGACATTCTTATGCTGATGGCCTCTAATTCTGCTCTACCTCATTAAAACCCTTCATAATTTTTTTTAGATGATGATAAAGCTTTCACTTTTCAATGGAAACAACATCCATTCTGACATTTAGGTCACCATTTGGTAGAGAAAGGTGAAAAATCCTGTGACATGGACCTTCATGAGAGATTCCAGCACTCCAGCTGGCCAGCCAGTTAACCTTTTAATCTAGTGTTCACTTTCATCAATTGTCTTTTTGGTGACCCAGATAAACATTGTTGTCTTGAACATTTTGTTGTTGCCACCTATGTTCTGCATGAAGCACTTAATATTTATTCTTGGGTTAATAATTTCCTGGAATTACATCTAAATCTTCAGGTCAAAATATATGTGAAGCTGTGGCACCAGCGAATGTGGCAGGTACATCAATACACTACTGGCCATGGGTAGATGAGGCAGCATGCCATTGCACAAGGACTTTGGAAAGTAATGTTAACTGTATTGATTGATGTGTTGATCAGCATACAGTGATCCCTGGCTTCTCCTGCAATTTTACAGTCAGGTTTTAATGGAGGGGGCGTGGTCTGATGGCAAAGGAAGAAGAGGTGTAATTCTGTTCTCCCCCAGCTGGACTGATAAATACCTGAATTAAAGTACCTAAAAAGTCTAGAAAGTCTGCTCAGAAGTTGTCTGAATATTAAAAGGCTACAATGGCTGCCAACATAAAGAAGTCAAAAGTACAGAAGTACAGAAGAAATGAGGTCTACTTACAAGTGGAATCCATGGAATCGACTGGATTGTTAATCAAGCATGTGTATCAGCTCAGCTAAGAACTAGCTAAGAACTACCCTGGAGCCCTCGCAAGATGGCACCGGGCTTCCAATTTTTTCCCCCTTATTACGATCAGCGCATCCGTGATGTTGGGCGCACTGGAGAAGTGCTGGAATCATCTGAGTCGGCCCTGAAGCGTGACACCGCTACGGGTCCTGGTGACACAGAGGCTCGAGGTAGTGTGTCGGAAGACACGCATGCGCGGACCTCAGCGCTGCCGGGCATGCGCGGTGCATCAAGAGTACGCGAATTACTAGATAAGGTATGGGCCGGTGGGGAAGTTAGTCAGCAGCGCTCTGAGTATACCGGGTCTGGTTCTGCTGGTGTGCAGACCAGAAGTAAAGTTACAAGAACAATTGAATTAAAAGAACAACAGACTAAAGCCTTGGCTCAAACTGCAAAAACAGAAGAAGAAATATTGACCACTGCTGAAGGGAAAGAAGGTAGGCCTCATGGTGAATCTAGTGATACTACTTTTGATGCTGTCTTTACAATTTTGGAATCTATAGCTCATCAAATATGTCAACACAAATGTCTACTCAGATTAGTCACGGATTTATAAAAATGACTGAAAAAATGAATAGTATTTGTGAAGAGGTTTCTTCTGTTAAGAAAGACATTTCTGTTGTTAAAGCTGATGTTAATAGGTACCTGAATATAGTGGACATAGTTCAAGATAACTTTAAAAAGATGGAAGGTGCCTTTCAAGTTTATAAAGAACAAGTGGATTGAAATAAAGAAAAAACAGAAAAAATTGAAGATTCTTTTGTTGGATGGGAAATTCAGAAGAAGGATTTATTGAAGAAAATAGACTCTTTGGAAAATCAAAGTTGTCGGAATTCCTGAAGGAATTGGTTTGGATCCAATTTTTTAAAAAAAGGATTGCTGAAGCATTGGGTTTGGAATTTTTTCCAGAAGGTTTGGAACTGGATAGAGCACATAGGGATCCACTAAGGAAACCATATCCGGGTCAACCTCCAAGAGCTGTTTTGATTCCTTGTCTATGTTACCAAGATAGGGAAACCATATTGAGAGTTGCAGTTCAAAATGCACGAAGATTTCAATCCCCGTTGATGGTTCAAGGAAACAAGGTTTTCTTCTACCCAGATTTAAGTCAAGAAATTATTAAAAGGCGTAAAGAATTTAATTTGGCTAAGGAAGTGCTTTGGAAGAAGGGCTATAAATTTTCTTTTAGATACCCAGCAGTTTTGAAGATCTTTTATGGGAACTTCCAATCACAGTTCTTTGACAGTGATCATGATGCTTTAATTTTTGCCAATTCTTTGTCAGACAGGGCTACTGAAAGGCATTCTTCAGCTAAGAGGAAGACATCTGATAAGAAGAATGGAAATGGGAATGGGAAGACATCTCCGACTAATATGTCAAAAAGTTCGATTGATATTGATGATCTGGAACAGGTTTTGGGATTAAAATCATTAGGATTGTGAGCTTATTAAGACTTATAATTTTGTAAGTCCGGTTGGGGGGGGATAGAGCTCACTGAAGCTTCGGAAGTCGTCCGCCACTAGTGGGAGGAATTTTATTTCTTTCCACATCCAGTTAAGTGGGGAGTTACTACCTTTGTAGTATTATATAACAATTAACATTTTTAGTGCTAATTCTACTTTGTTAAAGAGGGTTTGATTGATGTTTTAGTTTAGGTTATATTACAAGGGGAGCTTTGAATTTTATTATCAATGAAGGCTAGGGTTTTTCTTTCTTTTTTTGTTTTTGCTGTGATTAGAAGGAATAGAAAAATGGGATTCTAATTTGTTTTTACTTTATTTTGATAACAATGTCTAACCTGAATTTTGTGATGTTTAATGTACAGGGTTTAAATAACCCGATTAAATGAAAAAGAGTTCTAGCTTATATAAAAAAGATGAAAAGTGATATTGCTTTTCTACAGGAAACTCATTTAACTGAAAGAGAACATTTGAAATGGAAGAGGGATTGGGTCGGTCATGTACTTTCATCTTTTAATTCGAAAGCGAAAGGAGTGGTGATTCTGATTCATAAGAAGATACCATTTGAACTTGAATCCTTGGTGGAATCTGCTGGTCGAATTTTAATGACTAATTGTAAACTTTTTGCTGAACCACAGTCCTTGTTGAATGTATATGAGGAACAATTCATCTCTGAAGCTTTTCTAACTTTAAGTCAAGCTAAAGAAAATATTTTGATTGGAGGAGATTTTAATTGTGTTAGATCCGTTATTAGATAAATCCCCAAAAATTGTGAATAAACCAAAAGCAGCAAATTCAATTGATGTCGCTGATGAAAGATTTGAATTTGATAGAAGTTTGGAGAAGATTAAACCCTACAGAGAAAGATTTTTCATTTTATTCTCCACACCATAACTTCTTTTCAAGGATTTACTCTTTTTTAGTATCCGCACATTTACACCCACATTTTATTCAAGCTGAATATAAGAGTAGAATATTTTCTGACCATTCATTGTTATTTATTTCTTGTGTTGGACTAAAAGTTAGTCAATCAACTTTTCGTTGGAGGTTTAATCCAATGTTACTGAAAAAAATGCAATTTGTAACATTTATTAAAGATCAAATTGCCTCTTTTTTAGATCTGAATAGGAATACAGTTCAAAGTAATTTTACTTTATGGGATGCTTTGAAGGCATTTTTATGTGGTCAAATTATTAGTTATGCAACAAAGGAAAAGAAGAAGTTTTTGGCAGAGACTTGGTCTTTGGTGAAACAGATCGCTGATTTGAAACAAAGAATTTCAGAGGAATTCTAAGGCAGTATTGACTAAACTGAAGTTACAATACAATACATTACAAACATATCAGTTTTAACATCTGATTCAAAGATCTAAACAGCGCTATTATGAGTTAGGGGATGGAGCCCATAAAGTGTTGGCCTGGAAATTGAAAACAGAACAGATAACAAGAACTATTAATGCTGTGAGGAAAAAACTTTTAAAGCTCAGGAAATGAAAGACCAATTTTTATAATTTTATCAGAAATTATATACCTCTGAGGGAGTTTGAGATGATGGATTGATTGAATCTTTTTTGTCAGAATTAAATTTGCCAATATTAGGGGAAGATGATGTGAGGAAATTAGATTCTCATTTTACAGATTTAGAAATTAAGGATGTTATTCAACAAATGCCCAATGGGAAATCTCCAGGAAATGATGGGTTCACTGTTGAATTTTATAAAGCTTTTTATGAGGATTTGTCTTCTTTATTTATGGACATTCTTCATCAGGTAACTCAAGAAGAAAGCCTACCAGATTCGTGTTTACCAAAAAAAGTCAGATATCCTTTGAAAGTAGTTTCATATCAACTAATTTCTTTATTGAATGTTGATTATAAAATAATAGTGAAATTATTAGCTAATAGACTTGCAAAGTATCTACCACAATTGGTACATGCTGATCAGGCTGGTGTTATTAAAAATAGGTATGCTTCATATAATATACTTAGAGCGATCTCATTGATCAATGCATCACGACAGCCACCTGACCTAACAATGGTAGTTGCATTAGATGCTGAGTAAGGTTTTGATAGGGTCGAATGGAATTTTTTATTTAAAGTGTTAGAGAAATATAAATTTGGACCCTTTTTTATTGGTTGGGTGAAAGCATTATATAAAAATCCTTTAGCTAGGGTGATGACAAATGGTCAAACCTCTTCTTTCTTTAAATTATCACGCTCTATTGTCACCAGTTCTATTTGCATTGGTCATCAAACCTTTAGCTCAAGCTATTAGACAGAATGAAAATATTAGAGGTATAAACTTAGCAGATGAGGAATATAAGATTAAATTTATTTGCAGATGATGTTTTGATATGCTTAACTAATCCAGAATGATCTTTAGCTTACTTGCAAGAATGTTTGGAACGATATGGTAAACTATCAGGTTATAAAGTGAATTGGGATAAAAGTGAAATACTACCAATCTCTAAAGGAAATTATGACCAGTGTAGACAAATTATTAAACTTCGATGGACTGTCAAAATTAAGTATTTAGGGATAATGGATTGAGGTTAAGATTCAATCACTGTATAACTTAAATTACGTACCGTTATTGAGAAAGATTCAAGCTGATTTGATTAAATGGAAGAATTTACCTTTGGCTTTAATAGGTTGAGTAAATTGAATAAAGATGAATATTTTTCCACGAATTCAATATCTTTTTCAATCGATTCCTTGTCCCGTGACAATTTTTTTTTTCAAGAATTAAATAAAACAGTTTGAGAATTTTTATGGAAGGGAAAATTAGCAAGAGTAGTCAGGTTTTAATTATAAATACAATCCACAGGAGGGTACATTTGTTTCTCACACTTTTGTTTGCTCCTGTACTCCTCTAGCTTTTAAAACCTACATTTGGGTTGAGCCGATACTTTCCGCAATTATTTATTTCAATTCTATTCTCGGTTGCAATTGCTCCTTGCCTTGTGGGGTTTTAACCTGTGTCTCTAATATGCAAAGCAAAGCATTACTGCATTTATGCAGTCCATAAAACTTACCTATGCCAATGACATGGAGTCTATCCAGGGCAAAAGATGAGCAGTGAATTACAATGTTATTGGGATTGTGATAGGATTCTGTTGGATTTCTGAAAGTCACCATTGTTGTTAAAGGCTGGGTTGCTTACCCCCTCTGGGCATCTGTGGGTATTTTGTGCTGCTAGTATCTTCAGTCTGCCTAGTGTTCTAGGAAGACCTTCTAGTTGCACTAAAGGGGCAATGAGGCAGGTTTCCCTGCTACTTTAGCAATTAGGAGCTTGAATAGTTTCCCCAGGTAGGTGATTAAGACAATCAAGATATATGCCATCTTGCTTGTCTTGATGTATGATATGATAATTCTAAGAGTTTATTGTCATACACATTTTGCCTGAAATTCTTACTTACGTAGCCAAACAGGTACTTGTGAAGAATAACTATAGCAGTAAACTAATTGAATTAAATTATAAGAGACAATAGATACTTTATAATACAACAGATAGATTATAAATATTCACAGTAATCCAAATGCAAGAAAGTGACTTGCAATTGTGTAGACCGTCTCTGATTAGTGTATGGAGATTCAAAAGTCTGAGAGCTGTTGGAAATGCACTGTTCTTGAACCAGGAGATGCTGTTTTTCAGGCTTCTACAGCTTCTGCCAGCAGGTAGATGTGAGAAGAGGTGATCAGGGTGGTGTGGGACCATTGTGATGTTGGGTGCCTTCCTGAAGCAGCGTCTCTCATAAAAATCTGCAGTGGCACAAATACTGAGACTGTGATGGACTGGCTATGCTTTGCTATCTTCTGCAGTTTTCTGCATTCCTGGATATTTGAATTTCCAAACCAGGCTGTGACGCAACCTATCAGTATACTTTCCACAGTCCATCTGCACAATTTCAATAAAGTATTTGATAACATGGCAAATCTCTTTGGACTCCTTAGAAAGTAAAGGCCTTTTTCACAGTTGCCTCAATGTGCTGGCTCCAGGAAAGGTTTTCTCAGATGTGGACTCCTAAAACCTTGAAGGTTTTGACACTCTCCACCTCCTTCCCATCACTGCAAGTGGGTGCATGGTCCCTTGGCTTTTCCTTCCTAAAATCAACCATCAGCTCTTTGGTCTTGGTGATATTGAGTGCAAAATTGATCTGATACCACCCCCCACCCCCACCCCCCTTCCAGGTTCATGATCTCCATCTTGTATTATAACACATCATTTTCAGTTATCCTGACAACCATTTGGAGATTGAGTTGCAGCTGAACTTGGCTCTGCAGTCATGGGTGTTCAAGAAACTAAGTAGATAGCCTTGGGATGCCCTGTGTTGGCGGTTAGCAAGGAGGATGTGTACTGACTGGGACTGCCGAAGAGGAAGTCAAGAATCTAGTTGCAAAGGGATAGTCAGAATCCCAGATCCTTTGGCTTGGTCATGAGTTTTAGCTGGTATGATACTAAGCTGCAGTCAATGAACAACAGCTTAATGTAGATGTTCCTGTGGTCCAGGTGGAGGGCCATCGAGATCGGAATTCCATTGACCTTTTGTGATTTCAGATTTATTGTCAGAGTACATAAATGACATCACATACAACTGAGATAATTTTTTGATGCAGGCCAGAGAGAATGACCACTTATTAGTAGTGCAAAGAAAAAAACTGTACAAATGTACATGTAAACAAATAAACAAATGTAAACAATTGACTGTGCAATACAGAGAGGGAAAAAGAAACAAAAAATAAAGTGCAAGATTCCTTAAATGAGGCCCTGATTGAGTTTGTTGTTGAGGAGTCTGATGGTGGAGGGGTAGCAGCTGTTCCTGAACCTGGTGGTGCGAGTCTTGTGGCACCTACACCTCTTCCCTGATGGCAGCAGTGAGAACTGAGTGTCTGGCGGGTAGTGTGGACCCTTGATGATTGGTTCTGCTTTCCAATGGCAGTGTTTCTCCGTAGATGTTCTCAATGGTGGAAAAGAGTTTGCCTGTGATGTCCTGGGCTGTGTCCACTACCTTTACCTTTTCAGGGCTTTACGTTTGGGGGTTTTAGTGTCCCCATACGAGACCATGATGCAGCTGGTCAATACACTTTCCATCACACCTCTGAAGAAATTTGCCAGGGTTTCCGATGTCAGACAAAACCTGCACAAACTCCTGAGGAGGTAGAGACGCTGACGAGCTTTCTTCACGATGCCATTCATCTGTTGGGTCCAGGAAAGTTCCTCTGAGATAGTGACTCCCAAGAACGTAAATTTGCTCAATCCAGGAAAGTTCCTCTGAGATAGTGTCTCTCAAGAACGTAAATTTGCTCAACCTCTGATTCTCCCAATGATCACTGGATTCTACACATCTGGTTTTCCCTTCCTGAAGTCAAGGTGATGTTGAGCACAATGTTATTGTTAATGCACCATTCAGCCAACTTTTAAATCTCCCTCCTGTCTGCAGACTCATCACCTCTTTCTATACAACACTCTACCATGGTATCATCAGGGAATTTATAGATGCTTTTGTTGTCATATCGAGCCACACAGTCATAGATGTTAAGCTAGCAGAACAGTGGGGGGGGGGGGAGGTGTCTAAGAATGCAGCCCTCAGGTGCTCCAGTACTGATGGAGATTGTGGAGGAGATGTTTTTACCGGTCCTCACTGATTGTGGTCTGTAGGTGAGGAAATCAAGGATCTTATTACACAGTGGTGTGTTGAGTCATGGGTCTTGGAGTTTGCTGATCAGTTTTGAGGAGATGATGGTGTTAAATGCTAAATTGTATTCAATAAAGAGGAACTTGATGTATGCATCTTTGCAGTCCAGGTGTTCCAGGGTTTTATGTAGAGCCAGTGACATGGTAGGCCTTTCCAGATGACCTCTGTGCAGTTTTCACTGCTGGTTCTATATTGCTATATTCTATAGAGTTATATATGGAGACTGGCTCAAAACAACCATTTTGATTTCTCTCATTCTGATATATAAAAGAAATATAAACATTTCTAGTTGGGACTTCAATTTAATGGAAAACTATCTTTAGGCTCAAGGCAGGGTGGTTAGTGTAGCAGTTAGCTATTACAGTGTCAACAACTTGGCTTCCAATCCGGTGCTGTCTGCAAGGAGGTTGTATGTTCTCCCCATGTCTGTGTGGGTTTCCTCCTACCCTTTAAAATGTATGGGGTTGTAGGTTAATTGGGTGTAATATGTCAGCACAGGGTCATAGGCCAGAAGAACCTGTTACCATGCTGTATGCACATCTAAATAATAAATAACTTTAATAATCAGGGCCATTTGTGGCTTGGATGATTAAGAGTGTCCTAGTCCTGTAAAGTGTGTGGAGAAATGAAAGGAGAGAAAGATTTATGATCAAATCCTTTGCAGGAGGTGGGCTGGTCCTTTTAGAAGCAAAGTGCACAGGGCTAATCTAATTGCAGAGTAACCAATGCTATTTAGATGGGCAGTGTTGAGTTACAGAACAAGGATTGATGGGGCAGGTGAGAGCCGCCTCTCTCCATTCTGTCAACGACAGAGAACAAACATGCAATTAACATTTCCTGGGCAGATTTTTTTTCAATAAGAACAAAAGAACAAGGAGAAAAGGAAAAGAATGTTGTTGCCAGAGCGTCTTAATCCTTGAATGAATAACTTCTCTCTAGGCCTTGGGGAGCTGGAGGTTAAATTTCCAAGGTCTATGATGAATTAGTTGATCTCAGTCCAGAGGTGTGAATAAGACAGGGCCTCCTGCTCCTGATCACCACATGGGCACATCCCTATCCTCAATGAGGAAATCATGGAAAGAGGTAGATCTACTCTGCAAAATGCTTGCAACACATCACTCGTCACTGTCTGGTGGAATTTCTGGAGTTTATGGAGCTGTGCCTTAGTGACATCATTGCTGTCTTCAGAAAGAAGGAAAGGAGAAGGCAAGAGAAATATTAGTAGTCAGTCTGCTTAGACCAGTCTTGGATTTGTCACACCATTTGGGATACAAAAATAAAATAATGAAGTCCCAAAGAAACTTTACAGTGTAATTTTAGTTTGCTTTACTTTTTACACTTGGCAGCATAACTGATTTACCACTAGCATCATTTCAACATTTCAGAAACATTCCCATGTTGGAATATTTTCATGCTGAGGAAAATATTAGAAAGCTCTGCTTTAGGCCCAGCTGTTATATTGCCCTGAAGTTTCTCAGGTTCTGGGCAGGCAGGAGGACTATGGCACGATACTACTCTCAGATCCCAATGACCTATGGCCCATAAGAGCAGCAGAGAGAATCATGGGAGTCTCCCTTCTCCACATTAATGCCATCTACTGGTATCATTGTCTGAAGAGGGAGTGCAAAATCATCGAGGACCCCTTTCGACCTACACACGGCATCTTTCAGCTGCTCCTGTCGGCAAAGAGATATAGCCAATACCACCAGGCTGAGGAACAGTTTCTTCCCATGGGCAGTGGGAATGCTGAACGACCAAAGGAGCTGCTCATATTAACTACCTGAGATTCTCATATTTCTAAAATGACATTTATTTATTTTTTTATTTGTATATATGAATTTTAATCTGGCATCTGTATTGTTTGTCTCTATGTGTGTTATGTCTGGATGTGTGTCTGCATATTTTGCACCAAGGACCAGAGAACGCTGTTTCATCAGGTTGTACTTGTGCAATCTGATGACAATAAACTTGACTTGACTTACAAATGTAGAATGATTATTACAAATTGGGTCAATCATTTTTCATGGCAGAATTGAGATGCAGTCTTGAAATGAGCTAAAGTGTTATATGGCATTAACCTTGAAGTGTGCCACCATTCCCTTCCTAGCTAGAACATTTTTAGGCATCTGAGTCATTAATTATAGGCAGGGAGCAAGTAGAATCCATTTTCCTCTCCAGAATGTTCAAATGTAATTAACTTAAATCTTTGTCCTGTTCTATTTTCTTATCTTCTCAGTTTAACATCAGTTCCTGGGTGCTGAGTAACCATTACTGTGGCTAAATATTTGTGATTTAAGAACTTGAAGAGGAGATAATGCTTCATAGCTGCTAACCCTCCCATTGTTGCCAAGATGATCTTCACTCTGGAAGTGCAGGAGCAGCAAGCGGAATTTCCATCCTCTCAACTCTCTTCCCACCTGTTTTCTTTTTAGATTCCGTTAAGCAGGAATATCTGCAGACGCTGGGGGTCGAGTGCAATAATGTACTGTAAATGTGCTGGAAAAACCCAGCAGGTGACGCAGCATCCATGGGAAGTAAAGGGTAACAAACGTTTCAGGCCTGAGCCCTTTGTCAGGTATAAGAAAAAAACATTGAAAGAGATCATTCAATCATAAGTCTTTGGCATACTTGAGTAAATCTAACTCAGCGTGCCGATTTGTGTGATTTCCAGGTTTATATAGTAAGAGCTTTACATCTAATTCAGACAATTGTAGGCTCAAATCCTGCTAAAGGGTTTGAACATGAAATGAAGCTTGATAATGCAGTACAACAATGAAAGAGTGCTTGTTTGGTTGGGATGTTAACCTGAGGCACAATCTTCTATTTTTAGTAAAAATAAATACACGTGGCATCATTTGAAGTTGTATAGAGAGAGGTTCTGCATTTTGTTGCTCAGTTAATTCACCAGAAGTCAATCAGATGGCCATTAAGGTACTGGTTGGTACATCTTTCATGTAAATTGATTGGTAGCAGAACGAACAGTAACTTAATGCTAATTCATTAGATGCCTGTTCTAAACTAATTCCACCTCTTTATATGTCAGTCTTTACTTCATTTTCTACTGCTTAGTATATCATATATCTGTCGGCATAATTTTATTGCTCTCAATAATGATGTATTTTCAGAACGTTAATGAAAAAAGTGGGTGACATAGTGAAACTCAATGAAGTTCATGCTGATGTTTTTGCTAATAAGAATGAATTAAGCAAAATTTAATTCACCCAAATAGGTGCCTGTGATCAGGTTGGTACTGGTTTACATTTGCAAATCTGAGGTTTCCATTTGCTGTGGAAGTAAGAAAAATGATCAACGTGCTCCCAAGTCCTGGCGATCAGAAGGCCTCAGATTCCGCACGGCCCAATGCCTATTGCCTGATCTCAGCTTTGGCAGTAAATGATGTCTGTGAAATTCTGAAATTCTGCCGAGCGAAAGAGCAGATAAACGAGCTGAGGTCTCACTTCTGCTTGGAAGAGCTCATCTGTGGCTGTCAACGGGAAACTTCTGATGGGCCCGCTGACCCCCAATTCTTTGGATGGAATACAATGCTGGTAAATGTGAGGTGATCAGAATATCATTAAAATGACAAGCGATTGCAGCATGCCTCTGTACATATTGGATTGTCACTCTTCTAGAAATGTTTATGACCATTTCTGTAATCTACAGCTTTAAGGGAGACCCATGGTTGACAGGGAGTTGGGGTGGGGTTGGCTAGTTGTCTAGGTTCTAAATAAGTTTGGGGGTAAGGGACTACTGGAAGCCAGCCAGAAACACATGGCCTCGAGGATTATATTAAGCATCTCCATTATGAGCAGTGAGCTTTGCCACCATTTATGGAACACTGGTAATTAAAATGATGAATTATGAAAATAACATTTCTTTAAACAAGGCGTAAGAACTGTGACAGCTCCTCGCTGCTTAACATAACTTGCCCAGATAAAGAGGCAGCTGAAAAATCCATTAGGGCACCAACCTTCTGTCTACGCAATGCTTCTTTTATCTTAATTCAGGTATCTGGCCTTCATACTTTGAGCTTTTCTGTGGATTTCCCAATATGTCAAAAGATCAATAACTTCTAAAGAAATATGGAGACCTTGAGTTGATATTAAAATTCTGCATGTATGCTCAATTTGTTGACCAGTATTGACAGAAATTTAAACAACTGTAAACAATTAATATTTTCAGCCAAATTGTCAAACTTTTAAAAAGTTTTTACTCTTTCTTGTGTGATTCTTCATCCAAAAGAGTTTCATAAGAAAAGAATAAAGCATCTTTGCTCTAGGCTAGGTACTCTTGAGATTCAAAGGAAAATATACTTGAGAGAATCTTTAACTGATTATATAAATTGAGGTTAGTGGAGAATATGGCACTATTTAAAAACAAAAGACATCAAAATATTTTGCTTATTAGCTTGCAGGACCAGTGATTAAAACCACGTTGGAATGAAACTCATTTTGTTGTTTACTTCACACTCTTGGAATACGCAAAAGAGGATTTTGTTCATCTGCCATGATTAGAATTTTAAGCCCTAGAACTTGCATAATTCTTTTCTGATAAAAACCCCATCATCAAAAAAATCCATCTTGTTTTCTGTGTCCGTTAAATATTTTGCTTCACATTTTCCTTTGGAATCAGCATGAATATTTTCCATGTGACTGTTATTCATTTAATAACATTATGAAGCAGCTATTAAGACTTTAATATGCTTGTTGTACTGCTATGTGTATTTCATGTTTTGATCAAAACAATGTCTACCTAGAATCCATGACATAACTTTAAGGCCTTGCTTTCTCCATCATGTGGCCCATCACAATACCATGCATCAATTTGTAAGTAACTGCATCCAAATGTGGTACATTTGTTTTGCATGTTAAACAATCTTCAATGAAAAAAGCAATACTGGTAACTTAATGTTATTAGACAGACCATTAATATGTATGGTAGCCACCTATGTAACTTTGAAAGCATGTAGTGAGTGCGAATTACCCAAAGGATTCTGAATATGAACCAATTTAAAATGAATTTTAACTAGAAATACATTCTTTTTCAATTGTTTTCTTATAACGTATTAAAATCTTTCCATGTAGGTCTTTTACAAATATCTATCCAATTCGCTTTCTAAAGATATTGTTGATCAGACTATACTGTGTTAAAAATCACTCCTTATACTCTGTCAACGATTCTAAATCTGTCACCTGAGTCCCTGCAAACTGAATTGTTCTCCTCTCAATCTAAATTTCTGGTACTTACGGTACTTCCTTAATCTTCTGCTCCCTGTTCTTCCAAAAACTATGATATATCAGAATATTTTGCCTTGTGAAAGGTAGTGTGTTGCTTCTTTGCAGCAGTTGTGAAATCTTAAATGTTTATAACATTTGCTGATAGGGGGAAATTTTATTTTTCCTGATAAACATGATATTTCTTCAAACTATTTTTTAAAAATTTCAACCTCCTAAGATTTTTTTATGACTGCTTAGAACAGAAGCATGGAGACAAATGAGGCCAATACTCTTTTTTACCACCCAATAATTTAATCCCATTCTACTTGCCATTTAATTCTGTTCTTTTAAAAATATTTATACTTTCCTAGGTTAATAACATCCTGTTTACTATTGATTTCTGGTAGAACAATCCAGGTCTCATGTAATTTTCCCCCAACAATTTCTTCACGAATGATGAAATTCCTTATTAAGCACTTTATGAATGTACCTTTGTATCTTGGCATTGTTTAGCTTTGTGTCTTTTTATGCTTTTATAATGCATTCTAGTTAAAGTGTACCAAAAGGTACACATTGCCCATTAAATCCTGCCCAGTGATGTAACTCCTGAGTCCTTGAATAGAAGAATGTGTTGAAGTCTTCTCCTAAGCTGCCAACTCAAAAAAAATACACAACCCTGGGGTGACCTAGCTTGTTAATTTGTGTCCGTTAATTGTTCTATCATCCTCAGTGTTGCATTGGTATTGTGTTTCACAGCAGCTAGAGTGTCTCCCACTGAGGGCTTAGCTTCAACTTGTGGTTTGTGTTTTAAAAGAGTCCTTTCAATGTTATTCAGCAGTGGAACGTCCTTTAAACTGATTAAGAATTATTCTGACAGCGTGAGTTCTACATGCGCCATTGCTATTCCCTCAGGATGTTAAAATCTAAATTTAAGGCATTAATAGCCTTAATAAATAAGATATACATAGATACATTAATACACACATTCTGTTTTTAATATCTGCAAAGTGCATCTATATTTGTAGGGTTAGAGTTTCACAGCAGGGAAACAGGCCCAGCTAGTCTGCACCAAACAATGTGTCCTCTTACGTTAGACTCACTTGCTCACATTAGGTTTGCATCTCTCTAATCCCCTCGAATCCATGTGGACAAAGTAGATGCAGAAAAGTTGCTTCCCATGGTGGGAGAGTCTAGGACAAGAGGGCACAACTTCAGGATTGAAGGGCATCCATTAGGAACAGAGATGCCAAGGAATTTCTTCAGCTAGAGGGTGGTAAATCTGTGGAATTTCTTGCTACAGGCAGTTGTGGAGGCCAGAACATAGGGTGTATTTAAGGCAGGTTCATGATGAGCCAGGGCATCAAAGGTTATGGGGATAAGGCCGAGCAGTGGGGCTGAGTGGCGAAATAGGCCAGCTGATGATTAACTGGCAGTGCAGACACAGATGGATTCTCCTCCTAATTCTCCTCCTCTGTCTTATGTTCTTATGGATTTTCTAAGAAATTATCACAATTTTCATTGACTGTTAATCTATTTTCAATGAAAAGCTAAAGTTATACTTGCTTAATACAAATCAGGAAAGTCATCTTTCTTGAGAGGGATTATAAAAAGATACAAATCTTGAAAACTCCTAAATTAACACAATCTGCCTTCTTCATGAGGATCCATACTCAAAGGTGTTGGAGAAACTCAGCAGATTGCAGAGCATCCCCAGGAAGTAAAGGATAACCAATGTTTCGGGCCTCGGCCCTTTGCCAGATAGAACCATTTGTTTCCTGTGGATGTTGTGTGACCTTCTCCAACATGTTTGTGTATTGGCCAAATCCTAGTATCTGTATATTTTCTTGATCCTGATAATGCTGGTTTGAATGGTAGATTTCTAAGTTGAAGAATTCTTTGCCCCCCCCCCCACCCCCACCAAAGGCCAAAGAGAAATTCAGCAAGATAGTGATAGGGGATCTAATTGTTAGAGGGAATGACAGGAGATTCTTTGACAAAGTTAGAAACTCCTGGATGATATGTGCCTCCCAGTTGCCTACCTCATGGACGTCTCATATAGAGTACATAATGGCAGGTCCTTACATGCTTTAAATGGCCTGTTAAAGAGGCGTCAATGTTTGTAAGTAAAATCCTTCAACCATATAGGTCTGTGCCCAAGATGGCGGTGCCTGTGCTCGACAGTGGCCACAAGGAGTTGCAGACTCCGGGCAGAAGAAGACCAGCGCAGGGCATCAGAAACAATGAGAGCACTCCCCCACCTCTGCCTAATAAGAAGGAGAAGCAGAAGAGATGGGGAAGGTAACCATGGCAGCGGACCAGCGAGAGGCTCAACAGATGAGGGACCTACACCAACATGGGACTCCCTCAGGCTGCAGGCTGCTGGAGACAGGCTCATAGAAACCAGGAATTTGAACTTGGATTCGAGAGGGTGCTGAGGGCAAGAAGGGCTCCCAAAGGGCTTTGGGCGTGGAAATCTTCCTGATCGTGTTGTAACTTTGGAACTGGAGCACGGGTTGCCGATGAATAGAAAAGGGTCTATGTTGCTGCAGTGACTTCAGAAGAGCTTGAGGTGAATCCATGGACTCTCATTGACTCTGAAGGGACTTGCTTTTGCTTCTCTTTCTCTCATACTGTAAGGGATGCTGGGCAGAATTTGGCAACTAATGGTGACTTTTTGTCTGCCTTACAGAAGCAATTTCATGTAATATTCCATATTCAGTACAATTACATGACAATAAAGGAGGATGAGCAGCCAAAGGTCACTGTAGACATTAGTACCAATAACAAAGGTAGGGGATGGAATGAGCTCCTCTGAAACAAATGTAGTAGGTTAGGACAAATGATGTGGCTTGCTGGGGAGCAGAACTCCCTCAAGACAGCTGCAGAAAACGTGAGCGAGTGGGACACGTTAATCTGTGTGTTTTGGCATCTGCCATGCAATAGTCCACCTGATTGACCCACACCACAAAGAGGTAAGGAATGATCAAGCAATCAGTCAGCACAGCAGGAAGTTCAAAGGTTAATTGTGTAAAATCCTTGAATAATGATGGGGCTGCAATATCCCTCTAATGCTGGTTCCCTGATGTTGAGCATTGATGAGGCCATTGCGCTGATGTGGTTAGTCCAGACTTCAGGAAGACTTCAACAAGGTCTTATGGTAGGATGGTCCAAAAGGATAGAACCTACAGGATCCAGGCAAAATGGGTCCAAAATTGGCTTGGTATTAGGACCAGAGTGGTAATAGGTGGTTCATTTGTGATTGGAAGCCTGATATCAATGTGATGGTTCGTACTGTTTATTCTAGACATTAACATTCAGGATGTGTTTGTAAGACATGATTAATAAATTTACAGGTGACACAGTGTGGCGTTATGGATTGTGAGAAGAGTAGTGTTTGGGTAACAGGAATGTATTGATGAGAGATGGCAGAGCAATGAGAGATGGAACAATGAAAAGAAAGATCAATTAGCACCAAGCAAGGGCAGCACAAGAGCATGGGAGTTATTCAGGAGCCTAATAGCTGCAGGAAAGAAACTGTCCTTCAACCCACTGGCGTGTACTTTCACTTTCTTAAGCCTTCTGGGAGGAGAGTGGAGAGTGTGTCTGGGTTTGATGGGCCCTTCAAAATATTGGTTGCCTTTCAGCAGCAATGGGAGATTAGATGGAGTCCACGGAAGGGAGGGATGTTTTTGTTATGTCTTGGACCACAATCACCACCTCTGGGGCTTTTTCTATCCTCCCATCCCACACTGGCATTCAGGCAGTGAGTATGCTTTTGATGGTGCACCTGTTGAAGTTGTTGAGGGACAGGGGTGTCATGTTGAGCTTCCTTGGTCTTCTAAGTAAGTAGAGGCACTTTCTTGACCATCATGTCAATATGCTTTCCCTAAGTTCGGTCACAGGAGATATTTATTCATTCCTAAGGAATTGAAGCTATCTACTCTTTTGACTTCAGCATGGTTAATGCGCACAGGGTTGGGGTCTCTGCGCCCCCCCCCCCTCACTTGCAGTCAATCATCACCTCTTTCATCTTATTGACGTTGATAGAGAGCTTGCTATCTTGGAAACATGCCACTAGTTTCTTAGCTGTATTCATCGTTATTCGATATCTGGCCCACTAGTATGGTGCTGTCAGAAAACTGAAGTTGGAATTGGAATGGTATTTCTTTCTACAGTGGTGGATGAAGAAAAGATATTTGCCATAACACATATGAAGCCTGCTTTGAGGTTAATTGAAAGGAACTAGCCTGGCCTGACCTCAGAAAGACTTCTAAAATTAATCCTTTGCGGTAAAGTAAGTTGATACCAGTGACAGTGGTGGTATCAAGGAGAAATGGGTTTCATTGGTAGATTGAGATGTCCCCCATCGTAAAACCATGAGCAGTAAGGTGGTTTGGTTTACCATCCACTCCATTCCAGCAATGAATGAAGACATGGATCATAATTGCTTAGGATGTGGAGGAGTTAAACATGAATCTGTAGAAATCAAATTTTAAGCCGATTTGTTATTTTATTTTCTTAACTTCTTTTTGCAGTTAACGAGGTCAAATATCAGTTTGCAATTTTTGGGGGGACCATTCTCACTGCTACAAAAAAAAGCCCCTGAACAAATAAATGCAATGATTGCAGACCAGGGAGTAAAAGTGACACACAAAAAGAAATGGCTTGATAGCTGTGCGGCATGGCTCTGAGACGACAAGTGCACCCTACGGATGGGATTTTCCCCCATTCTCCCATGTTGCGTAGTACTTGCATGTAAAAGGAATTGGGCTGAAGTGTACCTGCATTCTGTGCTTGTCAGCCACTCGCAATTCACCCACTCAAGTTTCATCCAGTTCTCAGAATTAGAAGAATCGACTATTAACTGACACCATGGAGATACCATTTGTTCATGATTAGTTTTAAGAAAGGGGCCAAGCTTTGATTCCAGTGAAAGGAAAGCTTGTAGCTCATTAAGTTTTAAGGGATTTGCTATGTTGTGCATTGTGCCCTGGAAATGTATTAGCACTGTGCCTAGAAGGGTGGAGTTTATGCTGCAAGGATTTTGCTCCTTCCCATTCATCCTCTGTTCTGAATCTCTAATTATCTTGCCTGTGGTGGGTTGCCTTGTAAAAGGTGGAATCCTTTCTCATTAGCTACTTACTTGGGTCAGCCTTTGTCGCTCAGCTAGTTCATTCTGATGATTGAATAGTGATTTTCCTGTAAACCTCACTAATTCAGGCCCAACCTGGGGAAAGAATGAAAGCAAGTAGATGGGTGAGGGTAGGGGAGAGAGAAACAAACAACACAAAACAGACTTGCCAATTAAATTAGTAAAGTTAAGTCACAAGAATGCAGAGTTCTCAAATCTTTGAATTTACTTTGAAAATACAGAGGTTGAACAGTGTAGACTTTGAGGGAATAAAAAGGGTTTGGTGCAACATAAGGCTAGATTATCAGAAAATTACTTTTGATGCTTTTCCAAATCATTTGCTAAAAAGCCCGCCCGTGGAATAACTTTTCATTTGGTCGACCCTTCAAGCCCACTTGTGTAACCCATTGTTAAAAAGAACTGACCTGCACTTTCACATTCAATCACTTAGCAGCAATAGTGTTCAGTTATTTTTTTTTGTTCAATAGAGAAACAATGGCAGTGGTTTAACTGCAAACCACTGAATTTAATTAACCAAAAACACTTAACTCAAAAAAACTCTTTTGAATTTGAATTTTCCATGTTGAAATCTTATTTTTAAAAATTTATTGGGACTGAAGAGCTTAGACAGCAGTTTCCTCATTTTTATCCAGAATTCAACCATCTGGCAGCCTCAAACAAGTAGGTAAAAAATAAATAGGTAAAAATTACTCTCGTTCAAAATTAACACACCTTGCGTTAGTTCGCAACACCCATTCACAAGCAACCGGAAAATTGCCGTAGGTGCCGGATACCAGGGGTTTTACTGAATAAGGATATTTAGACATGGTATCTTTTGTCTGGAAACTTTGTACATTTCATGGGTTAGCAGGGTTCCTCTAAGGCTCCAGGTAAGATGTGATCAGATTCTATTGTGGAAGCCAGTTCCTGGCTAATCCACATGCATGAGGCTGCTGTCTGGATCAGGCAGATAAATCATCCACTACAAATCAATGGCGTTAAAATTGGGCATTCGCAGATCGGAGGCTAAGTAAACTTCTTGTACATTGGGTGGAGTTAAATCCCATTGGAAGCATGAGATTTAAATGACCTGTTAAAGGAGCTGATGATGTATTTTTAAAAATTCTGTCACCATGGAGGCCTGAAACCAAGATGGTGGCACCTGTGCAAGGCAGCAACCACGAGGGCATTCAGACTCCAGGAGAGCGGCAAACAGCAGCAGGGCATTGGAATTGGGGAGAATACCCCCCCCCCACCCCATTGAGAAGCAGAAGCATAACAGTTGACCCTACAGGTGACCACGGCAGTGGTGGATTAGTGAGAGACTCAGGCTGAAGGCTGCTGAAGGCTTGCTCATGGGAACCAGGCATCGGAACTACGATGTTTGGATCTGAAGCTCGGGTTGCTGATGGTTTGAACTGGGGACTGTGTGGCTTCAGAGGAAGACAAATCCACAGACATGCACTCTCTGAAGGGACTCTTTCTTCATTCTCTCTCCTCACTGTTGAAGGTGCTAGACAATGCTTATGGCAACTCTTTGCCTCATGGCAGACAAAAATTAAAATATATCACGTCTTCTTACATTTTTCATGTATTATTATGTGAGAATAAAAGGAACCTTTGAACTTCTGCACCATTACCTGACACTGAGGTGCATGAGTGAGCAATAAAAAATTAACTCAGAGCTCAGTGTTGTCATCTTTCCCATAATCTCTCGTGTAGTACTTCAGAAATGTGTGACAGATTATGTTATATTTTATATTGTTTTAAAGGAGATAAATTGTGGCAGTTTTTTTAGTGTAGGTCACATACAAACACTTCAAAACAGATCTTATTTAAAATGCCAGAGCTCTGTTCAAGCCAGACAGTTCAGGCTCCAGGTGCCTTTGCAAAAACTTTGAAGGATGCCTATAGAGACTTCACAAGTAGGTGTTAATTGGACATGCTGTGGAGTAAATGGATTATTGTTTTGGAAAGGAACAAATGAACAAACTGAGAAGACTGGGTCTGGTGCCGCAGTCTGTCTGAGTGCAGTTGGCTGTTCTAAGCAGGTCATGTGGTTTTCTCTGAGTGAGTGAGAGAGAGAGAGAGAGAGAGAGAGAGAGAGAGAGAGAGAGAGAGAGAATTCATTTATTCATTTCTACAGTTCAGCAGCAACAGCTGGAACTGGAACAGGACAAGCTGGCAAGTTTGTGGAAAAACCCCATTTTGAAGATGGGTTGTGAGTTCTTAGTTCAGCCTGGTCAAAGCCCTTGTGGTCCATACAAGAGGAGATGGTTTGCTCTATAATGTTTCACTTGAAAAAAGTGAGACAAAAAGGAACTCTGTGATGACCTGAAAGAAAGAGGTTCTGGAAAACCCGAATGGGGCAAGTTTCTTCGGAAAGTCACTGAAGTGGCTGATCAGAAGGAATCAGTTGTAGGTGACCAACGAGCAACAAATCTCTCTCTGAAAACCAACAAGAACCTTCCTGAACAGTAACCATTCACCTTTCAAGCTCCAAAACCTGGTGAAATTCATAAATGTTAAATTCTGTGCACAGTAGAAGAATTGCCTGCAACCAGTGAACTTGGAGGACTGAGAAATGGGATTGGACTGTGAATTAAAGAACTTTTCTGAACTTACACACACATTACATACACGTTCACTTAGAATTAGAAGGGGGTTAAGTTAATATTAATGAGTTAAAGTTTGATCCTGCTTTCATGTTTAAAGATAATTAAAAGCAACTTTTGTTTAAGTAACCATTTGTCTTGGAGAATTTCTATTGATGCTGGGGTTTGGGGTCCTCTGGGCCCATAATGAATGTTACAAGTCTAAAGTTACAAAATAAATCAAGCTGTTGTTAATTAAGATCTGATAAATGCAAATAGGCTAATTTCAGTTTAAAATCATTGAAATTTACAGCGAAGGAACAATTTGGCCCATTTAACCTGTGCTCTGCCCTGTATCCTGATGGATTGATTAGGGGCTGCCAGATTCACATCGGCCTCTTAATGCCCAGCCAATCTATTGTGTGTTATTCTTTTTCAGCTAAAAATGAGAGCTTGTCACATCAAGGTAAGGTAACTTTATGACCATCCAGTTTTAAAGTTGCTCAATAACTCTGAAACTCGATACGATTGCATGAAGAGAAGGATGATAAGTGCATTTTTGAACCTAAAGAATCTAGAACTTTCTAATATTTTCATAGAGATAATCACATAGTTGCTAAAAGTTACTAGACCTTGATCATAAATTTTAAATCTCACCAGTGCTGTTCACGAGTTTAAATTTAAGAAATTAAATAAACCTGGATTTTAAAATAAGAAGCTATTGTGAGTAAACTCTCTTGTTCTGAAAATCCATCCATTTGCTAATGTCAACGGAAGTTACTGTGTCATTATTGTCTGGCCAATACATGGTTAACCCTTAATCATTCAGCAGCAATTTGATCTGAACAACAAGTACCAGCACTGATAGGACCATCCAATAAACAAATGAAAAAAAAATCTTATTCCTCTTTCTTGCCATCACCTTTCAAGTGAAACTATGAAATTCCTAGTTTTTCAATTCTTCGTGCGACTTTCCCGATTCCTTGTGATTGAAGCCATGTTTTTCAGCTGACACCGTGGATGTCTCACTGTAATCTCCGGCCCTTTGTGTCCTTTGTCTGATATGGGTGGATTGGTGCATGCCTCTGCTTGTCATGTTTCGTCACCATGACCAATGCCTCAGGAACAAAGACATCTAATGCACAGTGATAATGTTGAGGCCCATGCAGTGATAGCTGACAAAACTCTTGGAACAGCTTTGTTGATAAGGTCCACTTAAAGCAGGGGAAAGAGAGAGTGATTCAGAGGAATTTGAAGGGTGAGGTTCCTTGTGTTTGCCCGTCATGTTATGGTATGTGATTTTCTGTATGGCTCAATCCCAGCTTCTCGCCAGGTCTGAGAGGTACTGGACTGTGACCTTTGTTTTAACAGACATTTGCAAGCTGATTGGTGGCGTCACTGTCTTCTGCTTCACTGCGTAGGGATTTGCCTTTGAGAGGGAACAGCTGTGCTCCTTTCTTTCATTATCCAGCCCTTTGTTTGAGTTAGTTTATTTTGACATCAACAATAACTGGTTTCTTACATGTTTTCAAGGGATGTAATGCAAGCTACTGTGTGGAAAATTGCCATTAGTTTATGATATTTAGAGTTATCAAAAAATCTGATTAATCTGGACATTGTTGGAAAAAAACGACGAAAGAACATTCTTGCAGCATGTTGTAAGTGTGGTGCAAATTCACGGGTAGCTTTTGGCCGTAAGGAAAACTCTTCATATTTTTCCTGGTGCTGCTGGTCTCATTGCTGTTTTGCTGCAGTTTAGATCAAAAGACAGAGTGGATCGGTGATTCAGAAGGCTTGGGACAGAGTGATATAGTATAAAATTTAAATTTAGATGTCCAGAACCGTGACAGGCCTTTCTGGCTCACGAGCCCGTGCCAATCAAATACCCAACGATTCTGTACATTTTGAAGGGTGGGAGTAAACCCACGCAGACATGAGGAGAATGAACAAACTCCTTGCAGCCAGCGCCGGATTCGAACCTGGGGGTCGCCTGTGCGGTAATAGCATTGCACTAACCGCTGCGCCAGCCAGCTACCTGCGAAGGGATCCATCTTGTGAGACGCCTTCAATGGGAGTTGAGTCTGTGATTAGAGTTTTCACCACATATAAACAATCCCAGAAAAACAGTTTCAGATTTCAGATTTATTGTCATGTGCACATACATGACATCATACAAAACCCTGAGATACCATTTCCTGCGGGCGAGGCAGAACTGCCACTTATTGGTAGTCCAAAAACAAATTGTACTCAACGTACACATGGAAACAAATAAAGAAACTTAAACTAACTCATTGTGCAATACAGAGAGAGAAAAAATATGTAACAGGCAACTTCTATCGCTCAACCAGCACCAACTAAACAAATACCCTGGTGTTTTATCACAGTGAGGTTTGGGGAATTCTCCAGAGTTGGCTTCATTTTCACCTCCATAACAGGAGTGACTACTCTCCAAAGTGAAAAGCACTCTGGGACACCAAGACTATGACAAACTCTCAGCAATTAATGGAGGATGATCTAAATTGCAGCAAAACAGCAATGTTGACCATTCTTTTTCTCCCATTGATACTGCTCGACCCACAGATTTCCTCCAGCGGACTGTGTCTTGCACGGTAATTCATTCTTCAAATGCCAGGATGCATTTTAAGTGTTAGGAGTGCTGGAAGAAATGATCAGCTGAGAAAAGCTGGATGCTTTCAAGAGAGGCGAAGGCCCTCTTCATGGAGCAGAAAGCCAAGAGTATAAAGCCTGCACTGTATGGAGTGTCTGGCTCACAGCTGGCACTCTCCCAGTGTAATCAACACTTGGGCGTAAAGTACACGAGGTGCCCAGCCGTGTTGCACAGGCTATAACTAGGGTGGCCTATCTGGGGTGCAACCATCTGCCGTGCATTACCAGTAGCTGTGAAGGTCACCCTTATGACTCGGGGAATGCTGAGGCAACCACAGGAGACAACACATATGTCAGACATTTGTTTGGTTTTTGAACTTGGTTCTTGGTCCTTGATTCTCCAAAATATTCCATCTGGAATTTAAACTGGAGGTGGGGGAGGGTGGGCTTTAGGAGGAGTTTTTGAAGAAGAACTGTCTTAACTATAATTGGGTCTGATCGTGTGAGTGTGGTAGGTGAAGATTATTCCATACTTTAATTGTACGGGGGAAGAAGGAGTTACTGTACACATCTGTCTTGGAAGTTGTCACTACAAATTGGGATGCGTGCCCTTGTTTGCTCCTAACAGGCTTTGGTTCGGTGTAGAATTGAGAGTCTATATTGAGCTGGCAGTTTAGCATTCTGTAAACTCATGGTCAGGTGGTATGCTTCACATCCATCTTGGAGAGAGCTCCACTTTAATGAATCCAAGAGCTTTGAAACACTCGCTTCTCTTCCATATGTGTTTGTGACAAATCGGGCTGTCTGTCTCTGGACTCGTTCGATGGTAGTAGTGTTTATGTTTATGTATGGGTCCCATGCAGCTACTGCATATTCCAAATGTGGTCTGACGAGGGTGAGGTACAACTTCTCCTTGACAGAAGTTGAACAATGATGGAAGTTGCCACTCAGAAAATTTAGGACTCCTGTGGCCTTCACCCTTGTATGATATGTCTGGTTGTTCTGGATTTTGATGCCAAGTATTTGGTTCGTTTGGTTTCATCAAGGGTGACACCCAGGATTTTGTAATATGTTTTGCACCATACTTCTGAAACTTCTGACAAGTTTCTTTTCTGCATGCCTGAAAACAGATGAGACCAGAACAGTGAAGTTAGACTAATCAGCATGTATGATGCATGGCTTCTCAAAATTTGTCCTTGCAACATTAGGAAGATCACATTTACTGTTCATCCCTTGATTTCTAGGAAAAGTAGCAGTGGCTAGCTACTGTTGGGTCCCTCCCTCTGTTTCCAACGATCCAGAGAAAACAATCCGAATTTGTCCACCTTCTTCTAATGTACTCAAATCCCGGCACCATCCTGGTGACACACAGGTGCTGGAATATGAAGCCAAACACAAGCTTCTGGGGAATCTTCTCCCACGATGCTACTTGACCCTCTGAGTTCCTGCAAGCATACTTCTCCTCGCTTTTTTCTAAGGTGAAAAATCCGCCCCTTGTTTCATTGTGTCATCAGGCCAATAAAGTGACAGTGTTTGAAATGATAATTAGTAGGCTCACCTCCAACCTGATGTCATCTTCCTCCCTTGACAGTGAAATACTTGCACCATAAATCTGCCATTTGTTTCTGTGACACTTACTGTAGAGGCCACAGAGGTTCTGATCTTGGCCCTAAACTGGCATTGCTGAGATTACTTATAGCTTGAGATAGGCTGAGAATATGTCAGTTTTATATATCACAGGCTGCCAAGATTATAAAAATTCTCACCATTAAGTGGGTGTCAAATGGCTGCACAGTTATTAAAGGTCAAAGGGACTTGGGTTTCTGAGAAAATGCTGATCAGCAGATTGGCATCCATTTTCTTGGAGCACAACATGGTATAAAGGGGCACAAGGACACAGGAACAGGCTCAGGTTTAGCCCATCGGGCCCAGAGAGCCTGTCATGTCAATCACAGAGCATACTGATGGCTGAGTTATGTCCGCATCATGCAAACAAATCTCTCCTCTATTAGCTCCACCTCCTGCTATTTCGGGGAAGCTGCCAATATGCTCAAGGTCTGACATCATTTCGGTTGTACTCTCTTCCCTCTCCTCCTTTTGGGCAGAAGACACACGAGCTGTAAAATATGAACCCCCCCAGATTCAAGGACAGTTTTTTCCCCTGCTGTTATAAGACTCTTATGTGGACCTCTCATAGGTCAAAGATGATAGCTCTGCACAATTTGAACTGTACCTTTCTCAACACCCTGCACTTTGTCTGCAGCACTCTGCATTGCCCTCTTTGACTACACCCTGCACTTTTGTCTCATAATTATACTTCCCTCTATACGTAAGTACGGGACGACTTACTTGGATTGCATACAAACCAAGCTTTTAATTGTATCTGGGTACATGTGACAATAAGCAATTCTATTCTCTCTGTTTGGGCATCTACAGTTATATGGTCTATGGTCTGTTTTACCCCTGGCCTATTTCTCCTTGTTCTTGATTCTCCAGCCTGAGGTTCTCTCATAGGTCAAAAATGGGGATTCTTCTCCCATGATGCTGCCTGACCCTTTGAGTTCTCTTAGAGCGCCAAGCAGCATCCACAATGCCCATCATTCTCAGCATCTATAATGTCAATGCTTCATAATGTCTCAGAGAAGACTTATTTTTTAAAATCTCTACTGGTCCAACGATGACCGAAAGTCCCTGACGCACATCATTAACTCTAAAAGACTGGAATTTATGTAAAACTGATAGGCTTTTATTCGCAATAGAATGGAGTCACGTTCAGGCTGGTCGACTGTCCTGAACTGGGGAGGGGGCTGTGGAACAGTCACCTTTATTCAGGAGTCTATGGGAGGGGCCATGGAACAGTCAGCCAATGGGGATGCCCAGACGGTTAAATATACTAACAGTGGTTTACAGCCCCTCTCTAATTAACTGCATTAATCAGCTGCAATAGTTGAAGCAAAAGATACTCTTATGCATCGTTTAAGAGAGTCAAAGGGAGAGCTATGGATATTTATCAGAAGGACTTTAGAATCGAAAGCCTGGATATTTTGTGATAAGTAAACATAAACTTTAAAAGCCACAACTATTGTGAAAATCTGCAATAAAAAGAGACATTGGTGGGAAGACACAGCAGGTCCATTATTATTTGGAAAAGAAGAAGAAGATGGTAATTTCCAATTTCTAAAATAACTGACCATTCACTCTGTAAGATATTTAGGGTAGTTTTTATTGGTCAGAAAGCCCTACTGTACAGCAGAGGCTCTTCTGCCCTAACTTGCCCGTGCTGACCAAGTTGGCATTCTTGATCAGACCTATTTGCCTGTGTTTGGCTGATATCCCATGCCTTCCTGTCCACATATATCTCTAAATTTCTTTCAAACTTTGAACTTGCTGCTGCTTCTTCAGGCTTCCTCAGACAAACCCGGACTGAGTGGAAAAAAAATTATAATGATAAAGAGAATAAAAATGTCATCAGCCAACAGTTCCTATTTATTGAAAAGAAAAATATTGCACAATATGATGCCTTTAATGTTTCTTTCTGGGCATCCTGTAGTGCCCCAGAGTCGATGAACTTCTGAATCACTGTAACTGTAATAAATGATGGAAACAAAGTTATTAAGTTGCACACTGCAAACTTCCACAAGTTGCAGGAGAATGGGCTTTAGTCATGTTGATTATGGGAGATTTTTTTAAAATTTAGACATTCACCATGGTTATCGGCCTTTCTGGCCCATGAGCCTGTGGCGCCCAAATATTCCAATTGACCTCCAACCCCATATATTTTCAAAGGTGGGAGGAAACCAGAGCTCCTGGGAAAATCTATACAGTTCATGAGAAGAACATACAGATTCAAACCGGGATCACTGGTGCTGCCATAGCGTCGTGCTAACCGTTACGTTAAACATACTGCCCCTGAATTTGCGAAAAGAAGTAAAAATTAAACAAATAGCTCAATCACTTGGGATAATTCCACTGTACTTCCTTAACATGGGATCTTTCACCCTATCATATCTTTCAAATGAGGAAGCCATCAGAAATACAACATTCCTTAGTACTGAGCCAAAATGTTAGGCTTGTCTTTTAGGTCTCAAATTTCTGGAGCGGAACTTGAGCCAGAAATCTTCTAACTTAAAAGCAAGAAGCAACTAAAGTGAGCTATTTTGTTCAGCTTTGAGGAATGCTGGGAAGGTTTCTGCAAATCAAGTGATGACAGTGGTCTATTTCAGACGTGGTAATACCAATTACCCTTGCAAGCAACTGTGCAGAAGTCCACTTGCCGGCAGTGCTAGTGAAGCTCTATTAGATGGAGTGATGGAAAAATAGGTAATACTGTGTTCCTCTCAAAAATGAGGATAGCTTGCTGCAGCTGGATGCCCACATGGACTTTGTGTAGAGTTAGCTGCTGCCGGAGACGCAATGGAGGCAATGCTCGAGTGCAAAAACGTGTGGGGTGATAATGGGAGCAAGGGCAATGTCACGGTCACCTGCGGTAAAGAAGCAAATCGGGCAGTGCAGGGGTTTACCAAGAGAAGGGAAGGGCAGGCTGGGAAAGGCAGGTTCTGGTGAAAAACTCAGGAAAAAAAGTTGAAACAAATTGTGAATTCTCTTTATTTGTGTGGCAAGAGTTTAGCATTTTACTACTAGTTCACAGTGACCAGAAAACGGATGAAAGTTAATCATCAGATGAGCAAAGCCATCTTAGATCAAATTCAATCAAAAGATTCTCCTGTCCAACCATTTCCAAACTAAACCTGATGCATACACAATGCACACAATATCAACCTTTAGGCTGCAAAGAAATGCTGTGGTTTCCAATGAGAATCTTCCCATTTTCATTTGAGCTTATGGTTTCAGTCTCTATTTGCCAAATGTTCAGGTAAAAATGAAATGCACGAAAGCATCTATTGGAAGTCAAGTCAACTTTATTTATTGTTCATACCATGCTCACAACATAGGGCGGGATAGCATTTCTCCAGGACCATGGAGTATATTTACATAGATATAAGTTAGGAAAACAGTTAGCACATTAAAATATTAAGGTATTAAGATTGTGAGTCCACGGCGCCCTATGGACATCAGTCCTGGGAGTTCTGGAGCTTGATGGCTTGGGAGAAAAAGGTGTTTCCCACTCTGGACATAAGGGTCCGAGTGCTACGGTACCTCCTGCCAGATGGCAGAAGGGAGAACAGTTTACATGCAGAATTTATGGAGTCCTTTACAAGGTTTATTGCTTTCCACCTGCATCGAGTGTAGTAGATGTTCTTCATGCTAGGAAGAGGTTCCCCAATGGCCTTTTCCGCTAACTTCACTATCCTCTGCAGGGTCTTGGGATCTGAGGTGGTACAGCTTTGAAACCAGGCAGTGATGCAGTTGCACAGGATGCTCTTAATACATTCTCTGTAGAATGTAGTGAGGATGGAGTGTGAAGTAAAAGGCGACCAACATTTTGGGCCTGAGCACTTCACCAAGGTTTGGTCAAGAACAGACAGGCTCCTGAATAAAAAGGTAGGAGGGGGAGGGGAGGAGAAGAGGGGGAAGGGGCTGTTGGGAGGAGCACAGGCTAACAGTAAGAGGTCTTAGTTAGATATGGCTGGGAGGGTAGAAGAGAAAAAAGCTGAGGTGAAAATATTGGGCTTTACCCCACCTTCAGCTAGCCAGCTCTGAAAACAGGCGCTGCCTCACAGCAATGTCTAGTTGTTTCCTGTTTCCAACACTTTCTCTTTATTGGTACCATAAACCATTATTTCCTGGAGCATTGAATACATTGAGGTTTTTTTTGTCATTCTCTACGCAAAGGACAAAAAAAAACAGCACTGCAGGCCGACATTCATTTCAAAGAGAACTGGAAGCAGAAAGTATGCAAGATATTTTAATTCAGTAAGTCCTAATTCACTCCTTGATGTTTGCTAAAGTTACATTGAGCAGCTGCAGAGAAGAACATGGGAGAAGAGACCAAAGAGGCCCATGGCATTATGGCATTTAATGCTTTCAGATCCAGTAATGTTTCTCATGCACAAGGACAGATGTCAAATGCTTTCTGCTTGAAGTGTCATACTGGCTTCCCATCTTTAACAAATTATTTTAACTCCAATTTGTGAGAAGATAACAAGCTAAGACCATTCACCTACCATCTTATTCTCACTGGAGATCTAGAGTAACTTTTTACTGAGGCACCAAAGGGCTATAGCTTTTGCCTTAACCTTGAACCAGTGAAATTCAATAAATATGGGAATCTCTTGAGTCGAACACACGTGCACGCACGCACACACACACACACACACACACACACACACACACACACACACACACACACACACACACACACACACACACACACACACACACACACACACACACACACACACAGAGTATTCTCTGAGGACTTGTGTTTGATTGGTTGATCCTGTTTACAAATTCATTGACTAGATTTTGTTTTACGGAGAATCTAACAGATTTAAAAACCTAAGAAAGTAAGATTACTTTTTCCAAATTTTTGTTGCAGTGGCGATTTTTTTTATTGGAGGCCTGTTTTTTTATAAAAAAAGAAACATGTTACTTAAAAGGTTACATCAGATCATAGTGCAGTCTTATGTAACAAATGGAAGACTGTCAAAAGCAGATTCTCGCCTGCACAAGGCCCTGAACCATTTGATCTCAAAGGTGTCAATGTCCCAAAGTCATACCTAATCAGGAGATGCTGGGATGAAGGAGTTTGATTTCAGTGAAAGCGAAGACTTCAAAACAGAGCCAGATGCTTACGTGTTAAAGACGCAGCTCCTGATGGGGCCTCGCCAGTTTGCCGTGACTTGCTGTCCATCCTTGGGTTATTTATGCTGTCGCAGCACAGCTAAGACTCAGTGCTGTCCTGTTTTGTGCATTCATGCCGTTGATGCTGTCCGGCTGCCCCTGCCAATCACAGCACTGGAATTCCATTCCTGTTCAGCGGCATCAGGACACTCCCAGCGTTGAACATCCATCTTCACCAACAAATGTCAGTAACTTTAAAAATTATGGCGCAAGCAATGGCACTGTCTGGCAATAATTTTAGTTCTTTTCTGGATGACTGACAGCTTCAAGTGTCGTGCAGGTTGGTTGGGGTGAACTTGGGAAGCAGAACCATCTCATTCCAATCTTCTGCATTGGGGCAAAGTTTGGGTCAGCAATATTAGCAGATACACTTTCACCTCATTTGTCCAGCATGCCTCTGTCAGCTATTTTAACGTGTCAAACCTCCCTGGGTCAGTCCCCGGTGGAGGCTAACATTAGAACATCACAGAGATGATTAACATGACCCCCAGCAAGGACGTTTGTCAGACATATGGATACATACATTCAACATTCATCTTAATGCCTCAATTCTTCAATTGAATTTTTTAAAACACCAGTCTCTGCAAATTCTTTAATTTCTAAGCAATAGCTGCACTAACGGTTGCTACAAGATTTAATCACTAAAAAGCTCTCAGTCATATGACTTGCTTGCCTGGGATTTTAGGTTAACTGTAGGTAACCGCTGCTGTTAGTGTAGCAGTTAGCTCAATGCTAGTGCAACCCAGGTTTGAATCTGGCACTGTCTATAAGGAGTTTGTATGTTTTCTCTGTGTCTGTGTTCTCCAGTTTCCTTCTACCCTTCAAAACGTACTGGGGTTGTAGGTTGATTGAGGTATTTGGGGCAGCAAGGGCTGTATATCTAAATTTAAATTTAAAATCAACTAAATCGTGACCTCCAACCTCCGCCTCAACCAGCCCTGCTGTGCCATGCTGTCCAACATTATGAAGGCCAAAAAGAAGAGGATCGACAGACTCTTCCTGCAGGATGTGTGTGTGGAGACCGTCGCGAAGCTGCAGACTCTCAGCGTCGAGGATCCCCCGCCGCACACAGCTTGAGTGAAAGTGGAGACTGTGGAACAGCTTGTTGACATGTTGAATGAGATTGGGAAGATATGAGGTCTCTGACTGACCAATTCAAAATGGCATAACCATCGCTGATTCAGGTCTGGACCTTTAAGCTGCTGACTCCCTGTGGAGCAAAACATCTTCTGGGACCTGTTAATTGGGAGATATGAGAAAATTAACTAAAATAAAATGAACTTCGATCTTCATGAGAAAAAGTTAACTGCATTGCTCTCCAACTGCAGTGACTGTTTGTCTGGTGACATCCTTCCCCATCCCTGGATAGACTCCATGAGCCAAATCATATGAACTTTGAATCTGCTTTTCTCCTTGAAATAAATCAATGGAAAAATTATACATTTGTTTTTAAAAGCATGAAATAATTTTGAGGGTTATGTCAGGCTATGTTTGGTCCACATTTTTAAAATTCTGTTGAAACCTTAAGCAGGGTATTGAGAGATGAGCTTAAGCTAAGGCCACAAAAAAATGTTGCAGATGGAAAAGGAATCTCAGGGTGATGGATATATTAGGACAACACTCTCAAGACCAGTTGCAACGGCCTAGGTACTGATTTATCTGCTTTATTCTGTTTTCCAAGGAGACATCAACTTTCATGGATACGACCATCTCTCTGAAGACAGTCATCAGAGCTTGCCGTTGTCTTATATTTCAGCATTGTTCCGGGGGAGTATTAGGCGGGACTTTTTCATGCAGAGACTGAGAATGGTGAGAGTGTGGTGAAAGTGGGCTCGATTTTGACATTTAAGAAAATTTTGGATAGGTACATGGCTGGGAGGGGTATGGAGGGCAATGGTCTGGGTGCAGGTCAATGTGACTGGGCAGAATAATAATTGTTCTCATGGATGTGGTAAATGCTTCATAGATGTTTACAATGCATCATATTTATAATAGAACTTAGATCAGTACAGCACAGTTTAGGCCCTTTGGCCCACAATGACCTACTCCAGAGTAATTGAATCGTTCGCTCACTCACAGTCTATAACTCTATTTTTCCTTACATCCATTTGTCTATCTAAGTTTTTTAAATGTTCCTATTGTACCAGCCTTCCCTACAGTACCACCCTTGGCAATGCATTCCAGGCAGCTACCACTCTGTAAAAAAAAACATACCTCTGATGTCTCCCCTAAACTTTCCTCCACATACATTAAATAAATGTCCTCTAGTATTAGCTATTGTTGCCCTGGAAAGAGGGGGGCTGGCTCTCTACCCTATCTGTGCCTCTCATAATCTTAGATACCTCTATTAAATCATCTCTTATCCTCCATTGGTTAGCTTGCTTCAATAGGCGCATTCTCGAATCTGGGTAACATCTTGGTAAATCTCCTCTGCATGCACTTTAAAACTTCCACATCCTACCCTTAATGAGGCAACTAAATTAGAAAACAATAGTCCTAAGCATGGACTAACCTGAGTTCTACAGAGCTACAACATTACCTCGTGACCCTTGAACTCAATCCTCCAACTAATGAAAGCCAAGGCACCACAGATCTTTTTAACCATCCTATCAACTTGTATGGAAACTTTGAGCGATCTATGAACCCCAAGATCCCTCTGTCCCTCCAGACTGTTAACAATCCTATTATTAACCATGCACTGCCTTCAAGTTCAACCTTTCAAAGTGCCTTTTCCAGATTGAATTTCCATCTGCCACTTCTCTACACAATTTACATCCATTATGAGTTGAAAGTCTGCATATGAAATTGGCTGGCCCAGAGAAACCTGAGGGTAGTGGTTGAAGGCTGTTATTCATGCTGGAGGTCTGTGACCAGTGGTGTTCAGCGGGATTGGTCTTGAGATCCCGGTTATTTGTGACATACATAAATAATTTGGATGAAAAAGTAGGTAGATGGGTTAGTAAATTTGCAGATGACACAATATTTTCAGTGGAATGAGTTTGGTATTCAAAAAATACAACAAGATAAGTTACAAGATATAGGGAGATAAATGGAAGATCAAGTTTAATCTGGATTTTGCACTTCAGGAGGTCAAATGTAAGGGGAGTGGTTAGGCTCTTGAAGGCATATACCTGACCCATTGACTGCCCTTTTTGGGATTACACTTCCAGAAGTGGAATGAATTCCCACTTCCACATATCGGGTTGTAACCTTTTCTACATTATAGGCTAGAAGAGCTATTTTTATTTAAATGGAAAAATTCTAATCCATCTACCTTAACTCAGTGGCTCTCTCAAATGATGTCATGTTTAAGTTTAGAGAAAGTTAGGAGTCGAATATTTTATACCTGTTCTTCTGTTAAATTTGAAGAGACTTGGTGACCTTTTGTAAATTACTTCCACATGACTTAGTAGAATTATTTTCCCTTCCAGACTATATTTAATTTCTTTTCTCTTTGTTGGTGAAGACCAGATGATTAAATTTTATTAATAAATTCTCAGGATAGCCTGCCCAGTTGTTTTCTTTTTTTTAAGATTGGGTGGGGTTTTATATAATATAAAACCTATTTTTTTGGAAGATTTCAATTTGAGGAGATAAGAAGATATTAATTAATTGTGGTGTAATACAAAATGTTGTCATATAGTAAAAAAAAATTCCTTTATGATGATGCACTCCTCTTCTCCTCATATATTATTTACCTATAATTTGATTAATAAAACGATTGAAAAAGAAAGAAGGTGTATGATGTGCTTGGCTTCATTGGGAGGCGCATTGAGCAAAAAGGTTGGAATCTTGTGTGCATTTCTGGTTGCTCCATTACTGGAAGAATGTGGAGGTGTGAGAAAGAGTACAGAAGAGGTTTACCAGATGTTGCTTGGTTTAGAGGGTATGAGTTATGTAGAGAGATTGTTTTCTCCAGAATGGATGAGGTTGTGGAGAGACCTGATTGAGGCAAAGATAAGGTGGACAGTCAATTTTTTTCCCCCAGAGGACATGGGATTTAAGGTCAGGGGAAGGAAGTTTAAGGGAGATGTGTGGGGTAAATAATTTACTCAAGAGAGTGTTAGGTGCCTGGAATGGTCTGCCAGGAATAGTAATGGAAGCAGATTCAATAGTAGCTTTTAAAAGGCTTCTAGATGGACACATGAATATGAAGGGGAAGGAGGGATATCGATCAGGTTCACACAGCAGAGTTTGTTTGATCTGGACATCATGTGCTGTCCCATTCTATGTTCTAGAAGGGAGTTTTGTCCTTCTTTTGCTCAGAGTTGGTTGAATCCCACTGAAATGATCGCTTTTAAAATGGTCTTAGCAGCTTCGCGACGGTCTCCACACACACATCCTGCAGGAAGAGTCTGTCGATCCTCTTCTTTTTGGCCTTCATGATGTTGGACAGCATGGCACAGCAGGGCTGGTTGAGGCGGAGGTTGGAGGTCACGATTTAGTTGATTTTAAATTTAAATTTAGATATACAGCCCTTGCTGCCCCAAGGGAAAGTAAAAATCCCGTCATTTCTGAGGCGGTTCAATAACACAAAGGGGTGTCAATGTGTTTATATGGAGGAATGAGTTCTGGAGTCCTATACTGTAAGTTGGTGCAGCCTGAGCTCTACAGAGTGGTCTTTCCGAACGTTGATTCTGCAACATAGCAGAAGGAAAGTGAAAAGGTGATCGATGAGCACAATGTGCAATTGAAGGAGCAGTTGATTCTAAAAGTAAAAGACGCCACTGCTTTGATATTTAGCATGGTGCAATCCTTCTAATATTTTCCTTCAGTGTGCTTGTCATTAATATGCAGACAAACACTCAAAATTATAGACAGATGAAAGCAGCTTTAACACTAGAAGGCTTTTTTGCTAAATGTTTGCCTGACAGAACAAAGTTGGTCTAAAGTGACATTTCCTTTTGTTTGATGTGTTTATCTGTGATGCTAATTTGATATAATTCAGGTGTACTTTTATTGTATTCACCGGTGTGTAACCAAACCTCTGATGGCGCCGCTCTATTCTTGCTATCAAGGTGCAAATGATAATCTAACCTCAAACACAATGAGCTCTGAGGGACCAACATATTTTGTGAATAGCCCCATGAGGTTTTAAAGCAGATTTGCTAGTTAATGATTTCATTCACGAGTATCGTCATGTTATTTTCAAACACCACAGGATTAACATGTTGCTTTCTAAATCCGTGGCCTCGACTGGTGTCATCAATCACGCTGTAATCAATGCTTGACCATGAGGTCATTTGTATTGAAGCTTGAAGGAGTTCTACTGAGCTTCCCCATATCTCTATTTGATGATAGTTATGTCTGTCAGTTTCTTATTAACTCAGGACAGATTGGATTACAACTTGAGGAAGTTACGCTTCAGTTATACAAACCATGTCCAGTGTTGAACATACAGCTCTGGGCACTGCATCTCAGGGTGAACCATTGAATGAGGAGTAACGTAAATTACACTGGGACATTGTTAAATTGTGAGAATGGCTTCTATATCCTTGAATATAGAAGGCTGAGAGGCAACCACATGCACCTGGCCTGTCAGGTATCTTCTGCCTCATCTCATAAACAACCTTGCAATTCACAAAACTGGGTGGAAGTACATCATTATTGAACCCAAGGCAATGTCTTAAGGGGATTTTGGTTATGTTCTGATTTACCACCAGGGCTAAGTTTTGATAGGGGTTGAGTTGTTTAAATATGTAAAAACACTAGTTTACAATGTTTATTTTGAGTTTAAAACAGCAAATACTGGATACTCAAGAGACCAGGCAACATCTGTGGAGTGAGAGACACATTTAAATGTTTGCGGTAGACGACATATTTGGAATTTGGAACAAAGGTGAAGGTCTCACTATTTTGACAAAACATCGTCGAGCTGAGGGTTTAAATCTTCCTCATTTCCTCTGTTGGGTGTTTTTTATATTTTATTTCAGGTTTCCAGCAACTGCATTTTTTTCTGTTTTGATGTTTCCATTCACTTGGGGAATTTGCTTGCAGGCAAGAATGCAGTTCTACCAGATTTACCACACATTAAAAAATAATGCCTCCCCGCTCCAGCAAGCTAGTTTGCTTCTAATGCTAAATGTGGTCTAGTTTTCTTATCCCAAAGGTGTCTTGGTAAGTTAATTGGCTAATTTAAATTAACAATGATGAGTTTATTGTCAACCACAATTAACACAATGTACATTACCCTTGTGTAGATAAATGACCCAAGACGCAAAGGGAAATTAGCTAATTTCCATTAATGATGATTATTTTATTGTCATACACATAAGTGCAATGTACATTACCCTGTGGAGATAAATTACAAAAAACTCCAAGGGGAGGTTGTGAGAGGAATGAGATGCAGGTCTATAGGGAAGTGAGAGAAGGTATGGGATAGCTCTGCTAAGAGCTGGAATGGACATATAAGGGTTGAACAGCCTCCTGTGTGATAGTATATTAAGAGAGGGACATAATCAATCTGAAGTACAAGTTGAATTTCAATGACAATATTGTGAAGTTTTTACAAGATTGTTCGGTGCCTCACTGGGTTTCAGAAATGTGCAATTTAAATCCAGCAATTGTCCTGGCGGTAATGGTGCTGTAAGGAAGCATAACTGTCACACAGATCTTTTACTGGAGCAACCAAAGAGATCACTGAACAGGGACTGAAATATTATATCATGTATGATGGATATCTCTTTTATGGTCTAGCAGATAACTTTATGTGAAGGGGGGATGGTTCTACATTGAGATGGGATGGTCTTCTGTGAATGGAAAATTGTCTTGAAAAATGGGAGGAAGGAGCAATGTGGGAATGGTCCTCTGTGTCCCAGTGGAAAGGCTACAAAGGGTTTCATTTGAGGATTGAGGCATGGTTTGTTATTGTTTGTAGAATTGGTCTTCTGAAAGAGGAATGATTTTTCTACCATGAATGCTGTCTAACCCATTGAGTTTCTCCAGGAATTTTTTGACTGCTCCGTGTCCCAGTATTGTGGGACTACCAAGCAAGCACATATACTCCATGTCCCGGTTTTCTGGGACTATCAACAAGTGCATATACTCCGTGTCATGGTTCTCTCGAACTGGTTTTATACCCATCCACCAGATGGTTTGTACTGGTGTTCATACTGTAAAGTGTATCTTTGCAAAGATTAGGGTAAAAACACTTGCTTTTCCAAGTTCCACAACAAGGAAATGTACTAGAAGTAAAGGAAAGAAGATTCAAAATTGTTGTTTGAGTATCTAGGACTATGTACAATATGAACAGTACAGTGACTGGCCAAATATACTGTGGTATCAGTGACTGAACAGATCAACAAACTCTGGTTTACCCACCATGGAACCAGTCTGGAGTATATATTATGTAAGGTTAAAAATGGCCAGAAACCCAATTGTTAACTCTGTCAATTCACAAAGGCATCGGTAAAGTTTCATCCGGTATTTGCCTAGACTTTGGTCATGAGACCAGATATGGATGTAGTGTCCAGTGTTCAGCTCTTTCTTTTTTGTTGGGACGTCGGGATCTGCAATACCTGTTTGGGTATTTATCTTAACTGATTGGGGTGTATCATCAACACTAGATGAGCTCCCAGACTACGTTTTCTTTCATGTCTAAGGAGGTAAAGGAGATCTTTCTACTATTAAGGGGCGGATTGATCACTGTATCCCTAAAAAGCTCAGATGGCTTGAAGGTTTCCAGACACCAGGTTCACTTAAACCTTCTGTTCTGAATTTCTTTCAGTCCCGCACATCAACACTGACATGATCTCCAGTGACTATGTTTCTGTTCATATTTTCTTTTATGTTTATCGTTTGACTGTATCGCATCTTCAGGACGAGGTCAAGCAATTTACATCCCTTCACCAGCAGGCCAAGATTGGAGCACATTGCTCAAAGGCAATTGGAGCTGGTGCTTCATCACTTAACCAACAAGTTCTTGGAGCTGCAGCAGCTGAAAACAGGGGTTGGAAGGACTGGGTGAAGGAAGGGACAGACTTGGGGGAATACAGAATTCTAGAAGGGTGGTAGGGCTGGAAGAAATTACAAAGATAGGTAAGCAAATCTAGATTAAAAACCCTGGAGAATCAGGTATAAAACAATCACTATAAAATGGAGCTATGTGTTCATTTATAACACCAGCCTTGAAGACAATTGGCTTATCTCACCCATTGGTAAACTGGACAAAACCCTTTGAGACAAATTCAAAATTTGGGATTCGGTTTGTGATGAGTGGGAGCAGATCACGTACCCGCCTTTTTACAAACTGCAAAATCTTTGTTCTGTTAAGGTTACAGAGCAGAAACCTGTCTCTCTTGCAACCCCCAACATCACATCATCCTCTGTATCAATTACAATCTCTCTTCTCTGATTTTAATTTTACCTCCCTAATTGTGATGTCTGATTCTTACAGATGCAGTTTAGTGTTAGTTTACTGCCTTTTGGTTGCCCAAAGAACACAACATTCCGTACAAAGTATGCATGAGATTATGGTGGTGTTCCAACTGTGCATGTATTCCAGGGAGAGATACAATTATTGTCAAAGCCATCGAAGCTTGGATACATTCTCACCTAAAAACTTTCTGACTTGGTGTGTGTATTTTGTTTTAATCATTGACTTGTTTAAGCAGATGGATTATCAAGAGACTGGGGTGATCATTGGGAACATACATTGTGCTCAGGGATATGAAGTATTTAATCAAAGTAACTGTCTTTACCTATCAAGCGTAATTATTGCATCAAATCTGATATTTTCCGGGATGCCACATTCTCACTGCAAAGGTCTAACTTGATTTCTCTTATTTTTAGTTTCTTTGATTTTTTTTTTCCCCCCAGCACCTTCCTCATCTAAAGCTCTTTTCCCTCACCTTCCCTCCCCCCTTCATCCTTCCCCCCCCCCAACATTGCTCCCTTCTCTTGTCAGTTCTTTTCAGCAAGGGTTGCCTTAATGATGCATGTTGATCATTTCATCCATTCCTTTGAAGTGTGCTCAGGTCTCCAGTTAGAGTTCAAAGGTTGGCGTGTTTATTTATGCAAAGCTGGATCATCTGTGAAATGGGGCTTAAAAGGTCCCCTGACTTCAAAGGGTTCAAATCTGGCCTAGCATAGTCAAAATCAGACTCATCTTGCTTTTAAAATATGAAAAATGTTTGTGGCCCTCTATCCTGATCTGGGCCATCTTGGTTATTAAATAACACTTTTAATTTGTGCCGAAATTATGTGGATCTGCTTGAATTAAGCAGTAATGACCACAATATCGTGCTCTTGTTTTTTTTTCTCCCAAGAGCTCCATATAAATTGCCAAAAAATGAAAATGAGCTCACCCCTCTTTGTCCACTTTGAATCTCTTTCCGTCCGGGTGTCCGCACCATGAAAAATCCGGACAGGTTTCTTTCAGAAGGGTGAGGGACCTGCAGGCGAGCTACGCAATGAGTTGGATCTTTAGAAGATCAAAGCAACTACAGCAATTCAGCGCACTTCAAAGCTTTGGCTGCAAATCAAGTTGCCTTTTAAAATCTAGCTGCTTGGCCTGTGCTGAGAGCAATAATGAAGAATGAAACACAACAGGAGCAGTTTGTTTTCTTCACTCTCTGTAAACAAGTCAGCTCTTTTACTGTCTGTTTTTTTTTGCCAAACTTATTGCTGTGAAGAAAGAGCGAGACAGGAACGATATACCTGAAGGCAGCAAAACATGAAGTAACTGCATTTAAGTTTGAAGTTGTGAGCCTTGAGTCTCTTGCAGTGTGTGCTGGGAGAGATTAGTGTCTGGGTTGCAATATGAAGTACAAATTGCAGAGTTTTATGGAGAAACACAAGGCTGCAGATGCTCGAATTTGGAGCAAAGGTGAGCTGCAGATAGAAACATCTCTATTAATCATTTTGACCGGAGGCGTCAACAATTACTCTTCCCCCACAGATGCTGCTCCGTGTGTGAGGTCCTCCAGCAGTTTGTTTTTTCACAGGTTTTCCTCTTTAGCCAAACAAATCTTGACGGTGTTGTAGACAAGTATTGAATATTGTCAAATGTTATAACAGGACATAGACAGGATGCAGAGTTGGGCGGAGAAGTGGCAGATGCAGTTCAATCTGAAGAAGTGTGAAGCGATGCTTTTTTTTAAGGTCGAACGTGAAGGTGGAACACATGGTTAATGGCGGAATTCTTAACAGGGTGGAAGAACAGAGGGACCTTGGGGTTCAAATCCATAGATCTCTCAAGGTTTTCGCGCAGGTTAATAGGGTAGTTCAAGAGCCATGAGACAATGGTTCAACTCTAAAAATCTCGATTTATAAGACTGACTTTAGCCATAGAAAGGCATGTTTTATACAGCATCAAACATCCCAAAATACTTTTAAGCTAATTAAGTACTTGTGTGCTGACTATTGTATTCCAGGACTATCGATAGTCTGCACAGAAGCTCTCACAGTATGATGACCAGATAGTCTGTTCTTGTTTCAATAGAGTACAAGGGGTTTAAAATGAATAATCACCAAAGAAACTCTTGATCTTTTTTAAAAATACTCCCTTCAGGCTTGTTGTATCCACCTTAAAGGTAATCAGGACCCAATTGAATCATTTATTTGAAATTAGTTCAGAATATCCTGGGTCAGCCAGCCTAGATGTCCAGAGTTGGGTTTCATCCAAACCTTCCAGGCTCAGAGATGAGAGCTTCACTAATAAACCATGAATTCAGCAGATGGGCAGAGAAGAAGGAGCTTGTGGCAATCCTGACCAGAAAAGCTGTGGGTCTCTCTATAGCAAAAATGAATGGATTGTGAGGAGTTCAATGGGGCTAATTGGTGGAATGGTGTCTTCATGAGTAGGATCGAGCATCATCAATCAAAGTAAGTGGGAATAAGAAGAAAAGGATCATAATTAGAATCTCAAGATGGCCAATATGCACAGAACATGAATACTCTGCAAAATGGTCACCCAGTCCATAATTGTGGACTGGGTGACCATTTTGCAGAGTATTCATGCTCTGTGCATATTGGCCATCTTGAGATTCTAATTGCACGCCATTCATACTCTCCTTCCCGGTTCCACTCAAACCTGTCTGTCCTTGTCCTTCTCCATTGCTATGGAGAGACACAACACAAATTTGAAGAATCACATCTCCATTTCTTCTTGAGTAGCTTGCATTCCAAAGGTGTTAATATTGAATTTTCCAATTACAGGCCACTCCTCCCCCCCACCCCACCCCAACCCCAGTGCTCTCCCACACACACTTACCTGTCAAGCTAGTTTTCTTCTCCCTTTATCCTTCCCATACCCTCCCCTATGATTGGTTCAATCTGCCTGTCATTCCCTCAACATCAGGTTTCATCCCCTCCCTTAACCATAAAGACCTGCTGAGTTTCTCCAGTCCTTATGTGTATTAAACTGCAGTCACAGCATCTGCAGATTTTGTTGTTTAACTCCATGCCTCTCCCAACTTGATTTGTCAATCACCCCTTTCCTCTCTGGTTCCATTCAGTCTCTATGCATCCTACTTTTTACCTACTATATTCTGGAAATCCCTGTTCCCGCTCAGTCCTGATGCAGCATTTCAGCCTGAAGCATCAACTTGCACCTTTTGCCTCCATGATGCTCCTTGACCTGCTGATCTCTTCTAGCACTCTGTTCTTGTCCAGCATCCTCAGTCTCTTTGGTCGTCATGATCTGGAACTCGCTGCAAGGAGGTGCAGATCGAGTCTTTTGATGGGGAATTAAAGCAGAACATGCTGAAATACCCAATGGGTCAGGTGGGATCTGAGAGTAAGAAAGCATGGGGCAAATCGAGCATGATTTAACTCAATGTCCTGTCTTCCACGGGCTACCTGCACTTGTCTGAGCCAGATGTGGAGGGCCGGACATGTTTAAGGGAAGCATTCCTAGGTTGCAGTGAGGTTTCAGCGCCGGGTGGGTACATCGTCCTGTAAAAATTAACCGCCATCCCCCCACCTTCCCCCAAGAAAACTCTGAGAGCCTTTGGCAGGACTCATGCTGCGTGCATACCATTGACTCCTCTCAAAGCTTTGACACAGTTTCAACTGCTCTTAAAAGATGATTGGAAACATATATAGCCTTAAAATAATTAATATAAAGTTACTGATTTTTCTCAAAACAAATTACAAGTACATTTGAACACTGAGAAATAATCAAAATTTTGAAGTCAATAGGAAAGAAAGAGGTAAAAACTAATACTTTAGACTCTGGCCATTTTTAACCTTTCATAATATATACCTTGGACTGACTCCATGGATAAACTACAATATGTACACCAGTACGAGCCAGCTGTTGGTTCGGTATAAAATGGGAGTATATGTGCTTGTTGGTAGACCCTGTAAACGGGGTCATGAAGTCAAAATTAACAGAACCTCTTCAATTTATCTTTCTTCTTCTATCTCTCTGGTCAGTTCCCATTCAAGTAGATCTTTCTTAAGCTCTCCACCCTCTTTCCTCTCCATTCATAGAGTCACCCCCTCCTCCCCCTGTTTGCAGATGTGCCCTCCCTCCCATATCCACATCCTGCCTGTAGGTCTGTGGTCCTCCTGTCCTTACCTCTATCACCGTTTTGTTTGGGTGCCTGTCGACATTTTGTCCATACCTTGATGAAGGGCTCAAGCCTGAAACATTGGTTATGTGTCTTTATCTTTGCTCCATAAAGTACACTGTTTGATCTGCTGAGTTTTTCCAGCATTGTGTTTTCACTCCCATTCAAGTCAGTGAGGTTGTTGCTAGTGAGAGAGGTGAATTCACAGGCTTAAGGAATGTCAACATTTCTGCCATTGGATTCTGGGTTAATTCTACCAACGACGTGGAACACCTTTCCTTTTGTATCAGATTTCCAGGATCTGTTGTACTTCGGTGTTGGCTTTTGAAAGAGAATTTGACAGACTCTTGAAGGAAGATAATTTGTTGGACTCTGGGGAGACTGAGGGAATGGCACTGTTTAAAATGCACTACGGAGAACAGGCCTGGACTCAATGGACCAAATAACCGCCAAATGTGCCAAAACAATTTTATCCTATGGGGGAAATAAGCCATTCAATACTAAGCTTCACTTATGATAAAGTTTGCAATGTCTTTGGTGCAACAGTACAATAATAATTTCGAGACATGAAGCAGATTTAGTTACTCATTGTCTGTTGAAACAGGATACAAAATTCTCAACTCTATTTTCTTAGTAATGGGAGTACCACTTCTTCAGTAGATGGGTTTTTTATTGTCTGTTTGCAGTGGAGAGAGATGATGTAAAGACCATGGACATCTAGGCAAATGCATGCCTTTGGTAGAGGGTGATACATATAAGAATGTGAGAAAAAGTCTGTACTTAACCACAATGAGATGACTCCATTTAAAAGCATAATTCTTGGTAAGGACATTTAGTGAAGTGCAATTAAAATTATTCTGGACAAGGAAATTATTATGAAAGCATGTTTCTTTCTAATTTGCAGTTGGCCTAGCAGTTAGCACAATGTTGTTACAACCTCAGCGATCTGTGTTTGAATCCATCGTGGCCTTTAAGGAGTTTGCATGTTCTCCTGAGTTTCCTTTGGGTGATCTGGTTTCTGCCCACACTTCAAAATGTATTGGGATTGTAGATTAATTGCGTGTAATTGGGAGCCAGTTAGGCTAGAAGAGTCTCTTACTGTGCTCTTTGTCTAAATGTAAATTTAATGTTAGTTTCAAAATAAATTGATGATTTATTTATGGAAAAGGAGGGTTTGAGAGTTTCATTGAACTTTAGCTGATGGCAAATTTAGTTTAATAAAACTTGATACTGCTGTATGTTTAATTCCAAAAATAAAATTCTGTAATTATAAAATGGGAAAATTATAATATTAGTTTTCAGTAATGAATGTTATTCCAAAAATGTGGACGTTAATGAACAAGATCATTACAATTGGTGCTTTTATATAACAGGTCCAATTATGCCAAATAAGCATACTTTAAAATCTAGAACGCTTCCACCAGCGTTGTCTCTGCTCCATCCTCAACATTCAGTGGAGCGACTTCATCCCTAACATCGAAGTACTCGAGATGGCTGAGGCCGACAGCATCGAATCCACGCTGCTGAAGATCCAACTGCGCTGGGTAGGTCACGTCTCGAGAATGGAGGACCATCGCCTCCCCAAGATCGTGTTATATGGCGAGCTCTCCACTGGCCATCGTGTCAGAGGTGCACCAAAGAAGAGGTACATGGACTGCCTAAAGAAATCTCTTGGTGCCTGCCACATTGACCACCGCCAGTGGGCTGATCTCGCCTCAAACCGTGCATCTTGGCGCCTCACAGTTCGGCGGGCAGCAACCTCCTTTGAAGAAGACCGCAGAGCCCACCTCACTGACAAAAGACAAAGGAGGAAAAACCCAACACCCAACCCCAACCAACCAATTTTCCCCTGCAACCGCTGCAACCGTGTCTGCCTGTCCCGCATTGGACTTGTCAGCCACAAACGAGCCTGCAGCTGATGTGGACATTTACCCCTCCATAAATCTTCGTCCGCGAAGCCAAAGCCAAAGAAAAAAGAAAGAAGAAAGAAAGAAAATCTTACGTCAGGCATTTCTCCCATAGACTGAGAGAGGGAGCTACTGGAAGAACATAAGGTTCACATAGGCTCATCTTGGTTGAGATTGGTGGAAGCAAAGTTCTGCCACCCCAACAATGAACAATGACATAAGGGCAGAGTGTAAAATCAAACCTTTCTCTCTACCATAACTACTGTCCTGTTTAAACTTTTAGAATTATCTTTCAGAAACCATAGATTGTTGCCTGACAAATTATTACGTACATTTTATGGACTGAATGTGTTAACATCATTAATGAAATGGTTCATTAGGGGCAGTAGGAGAAAGTTAAGTTTCAAAATGAAAATCAAAGAAGAGATTCAAGATTTTATTTTTTTAACAGGAACATTTTAAGAATCAATCCAAAATACCCTGTTCCACCTTTGCTAATGTTACTTCTAATCAGAGTCAATTCTAGATTTTTCAATTATTTCGGCAAGATCTGGGCATTGATTGTTAGGCCATTGAAAAAGTGGGGCAAGAGACTTTTCTGAACTGCTGAAGGTCCTTGGAGGGGTTTTTGGGGTTTTGCACATTGGACTAGTGCTACTTTTAAACTCTAAACATTCACCCACAGTTTCAAGTAAGCAAATTTCTGGCAGTAGGTCTTCAACTGAACTGGAAGCACAATACAACAACGTTAGAATGAAAAATCACTTGACAGAATCTTTTTAGCTAGTAGCAACCCACCAATGTTAAGGTAATACTTGCTGTAGCAGCTAACATTTGTTTGTTTGGTTGGATATTGACCTAACTACGATGAATGACCAGCAATAGGCTAGAATAGTGCGTGAGTTGGAGAGGAACCAGGAGGTGGTGGCGTTCCCAGGAGCCTGAAGCTTTTGTCCTTCACGGTGGTACAGGTTGTAAAATGTGATGTCAAAACCTGACAAAGAATTGCAGTGGATTCTGTCATTCTCCTTTTCCATCAACACCTGAACAATTCCGAAATCTTTCGCCTCTAACTTCTTTGTTTAGTTTCCGATTATTTACTCTGTTCTATTTTCCTATCAATGCTTTGCCTTGTTCTCAGACATGAAAACCTTAGCACAGTCAGGTTTGGTTACATTCAACCATATTGTCATGCTTAACTGTCTTCTCTGCCCGTTGAAGCCCCACTGCTCTGCTCCGCAATAGAAGTTGCAGAGTTTGCCTTTGAAGATTATATTTTAAAAACAAAATCCAGAAAGTTACAAATAAATGTTTTTATTACCTAGAAGTTGTATGAGACTTTGAGTTATTTTATTTCTACCTTATCACATGCCACAGTTCCTAAATGCTCTCTTGCTTAATGTATTCACAGATGATTCAAGTACAGGAAGGGATGGACAGAAGCATCCTCAAAGATCCAATGGGGAATATACAAATGAAGATCCAACAGGAAAACAATGGGGTATGTTCAAGCTTGAATACTCAAGACAATGCAGCACTGACACAGCCTTTCTCCCTTACTCTAGAGAGTAAATTGAAATGAAATGATCCAGGTAATTAGGTGAGATTCAGTTTGTTGTGTAGAAAAGATTACAAAAGACCCATTTAGTAACAACTGCACAATGTGTCCTGCTATTTAAATGTACTTTTGGTTCAGTGGAAAATAGACCAGTGGATGGAATGGAACAGGAGATACAGTTATCTGGAGGATGGGTTCAGTAGCTGCAGGAAAAGGCAAACCTCCCCCCACCATTCACTGTGTCCATGGCTGATTTACACTGTCCTCAACTCTTTTGGACCAACTCCCCACAACCCCCAATTTCTCAATCTCCGTCCTTAACTCTCTCCACCTTAAGAATTTCTCATGATCTCGTCTCCACCCTCCTCAAAGAAATGTAGAGATTTATAGTCCAATGAAGATATTTCCATGCACTTCAGTTTTAAATGACTGGCTCCTTATTTTGTAGCTATGCTCCCTTGTTGATTCTCCTGAGAGTGAAAAACATCTACTCTGTCAGTCTCCCTTCAGATCTTCTAGATTTGAATAAGGTCACCCCTTAGTCCTTTAAATCAAGGAATACAGATCCAAAGTGTCCAACCTCCCTTTGTAGGACAAACCTCTCATCCTAGGAAACAACCTGATGAATTTGTTTTGGACTGCCTCCATTGCTGGATAAAAGGACAGGTAAAAAGGCCATAATATTTAATAAATCCTTTTATAAGCAAGGGGACCAAACATGTGCATGATATTCCAAGTGTAGTCGCACAACACCGTGTAGAACCCTATCAAAACCTCCTGGTTTCTAAAGTCCAACCACTTTGCAATAAAGTTCAGCACATCACACGTCTTCTTAACTACTTAACAGCCTGTTGCCTGTTAACACTGTGTAATTCCTTCACTAGAATATCTACATGCCTCTGGACTTTGTTTTAAAAAAAGACCACATGCTTTGGTCCCTAACTAACTCTCCGATAATATTGCATCTATAAATAAATAAGAAACCACCTTCTGAGGGTATTTATACATGCAGCTAAATGCATTTTGCTCTATGTTTCTTGGTCATATGACTGGTCTGTACTTATTTTTCAAATCAAAAACGTTTTTTCCCTTAATTTATTTCCATGCCATGAGTAAAATGGCTATACTAGGATTTAATGCCAAGCCTTAAGTTCCCAGAAACAATTTTGAGTCAACCTTGTAGCAAGGGATTGGAGGCAAAGATAGGTGAGCCAGATTGTTTCAGGTTGGTAGCAATCCTTTCCCAGTAAAGTAGACAGTGGGTTTTACCATAGACCCCTGTTTGCACTTTATCAAGCCCGCAACATAATTATACACAATGAGGTACATGCCATGCTGAAATGAATCATTTAGCTCCAAATACCCCATAAAATTGGGGACATATGATAGAATACAGTTGCTGGAATCAGAAGCAATGAACAATCTGCCAGAAAACTCAATTGGTTGAGCAGTAGCAGAGCTCTTTGCTGTCGGTTAAAACTACAAAGGGGTGCAGTGAGAGAAGGACTCACAGAACTCCTGTCAGAGAGGAGGAAAACTTCAAATGAAATTTCTTCATCCTAATGAAGAGTTCTGGGCTGAAACCAATAATTCTTTCTCTCTCACTGATGCTGCTCGACCCATTGAGTTCCTTCACCTCATTAAATTGTTTTCTACTCCCTCCTCTCTCTCTTTCTCTCCCTCTCCCCCTCTCTCTGCCTCTGTATCTGTGTCTTTTCTCTGTCTCTCTCTATCTCTCTTTCTTTCCTTTGGACAAAGGCCACACTTATTCTTTGGAGTGATCACTGTGGCCACGTAAAGCAGAAGGATTTTGATGTTTATCTGCACGGATCATGTGAAGTCGATGATTATTTATAAATAAATCCATGAAAAATCTGACCTTTATTTGAAAAGGATTGCTGCCCCAATAATTCAGTTAGAGAATATTTTACTCAGAATCTATTTTGTGTATTTCTTTTTGTTTCAGAAAATGGTCAGGAAACTTTATTTTGGTTTTGAAAGTAGTATTACATAAACTCATCAGAATTATGAAAATTTAAAAATCTGCAGTAGTTAGAAATCCGAACTAAAATAAATAGTCGATAAACACTTTGCAGGGCAGGTAGCATCAATAAAAAAAGAAAAGGAGTTAATAGCCTCTTTTAAACTGCAGCACCTGGGTAGCCCTCCTGGGGCACTGGTGCAATTAGTCGGGCAAAGGTGTTGGAAACATCTTTTAAATTGCAGGGGAATCCTGTCCCCGCAATGAGGCATCACATACTCACCAGAAGAGCTGCCGGATATTCAGATGCCTGGTGACGCACGCACGCAAGCGCTAACGTTACCGGAATAAGTGGGGTGGCCATTTTCCTATTCAAATTGCCTGTGGACATTACCTAGGTAAGTTTAGCTGGGTTCTCTGACTACCTCCGAGGTAGGTCAGGGACCCGGTTAGATTCCAATGGGGTTGACCAGGTCAGACCCTTTCTAACTGCTGCATAACCGGGGTGCAAACTGGGCAAATTCCCCGTTAACCCCATTTTACATGGCAGTTTGAAAGGGCCTAATGTTTCATCCTGACATGTCTCATCAGATCTACTTCAGCCCCAAATATTTAAGTAACAAGGGCAGGTTGATAAATTTACATTTATTCTCTTGGGTTCAAGATAGTTCACGTCTGAGTTTTTGGTAGAAGTGGAGAAACCTGTTACAGAGGAATACAGAGTGCCGGAGGAGATTCAAAGAAATTTGTGACATTTAACACTGAAATCAGTAGGGGACAGGAAATTTGTAAACCCTCTCTTCAAGGAGATGTTGAGACGCCTGAAAGATTTGGATCCGTATTCTTTTGTTAGCTAGGTTATGGAAGATAGGCAAATAAATGGGTGGCATGGTTAGCACAACACTGTTACAGTGCCAGCAATTGAGTCCAGGGTTCAATTCCTGCGCTATCTGCAAGGAGTTTTGATGTTCTCCCCATGGGTTTTCCCCAGATGTCCAGTTTCATTCCACCCTTCAATTGGGTGGCATGGGCTTGTGTACAGGAAAGGCCCTGTTACCATGCTATGTGCCTAAAATAAATAAAAACATGGATTTGAAATTGATGTCAGGTTTGATTGGCTTTCCTTGGATCCCAGCAGATCACACATCCCCACACAGAGCCAAGGAATTCCAAAAATCAGTGTGGCTGTTAACATACCTGAATGAACTATGGTTGAGGAGTTCTATTGGAATAAAAGCATAATTTCAATTATTATTTTTAAAAATTGGACATACAGCACTGAAACAGGCTCTTCTGGCCCATGGCCCATACTGCCCAAACATCTCAATGAACTTACAACCGCCATATGTTGTTTTTTGAAGGATGGGAGGAAACTGGAGGAATGTACAAGCACCTTGAACACTGTGCTGAATTCGAGTCCAGGTCGCTGGTGCTGTATAATACTGTTGTGTTATCTGCAACACCAACAGCACTGCCCAACAATGAAGAACATCAAATCCGATTTTAGAATGTCCCTCTTCTCCTTTCATAGAATCAAAGAGGAATGCAGCACAGAAAGAGGCCCTTCAGCCAAATATTAACCACCATTTTAAACCACTCCTATAGTCATTCCATATTTTATACTTCCCACAATTGCAGTGTCTCGCTCAGATGGATAATTAACCTACCAACCCACCCATCTTTGGGAAATTGAAGGAAACTGGAACACCCAGAGAAAACTCTGCACAGACAGCACCTGAACCCAGGTCTTTTGTGCTACCAGAAATCGTCTGTACCCATTGCGCCACTGCACTGCTCTAACCAGCCTACTCTTCTAATGTTCTAATTTGCTCGTTTCCATATTGGCTCCATTAATCACCTCAGAAATGCAGTGAAAGCAAATAATTTCCTATCCCTAGAGACTGAGTAATATAATTTAGTAGGAGTGTGAAAGGCAGAGTACATATATTTGCTCTGTTGAATTGGACCCCAGGCTGGAACTTCCTTTGTTCAGCAACTGCTAAACATTTCCGCTACCAGCTAACATTTCAATCCAGATATATCAAAATTATCTTTAACGTTTCTTAAAAAAAGCATTTATTATGAAACACCTGAGGATTTCATCTAGTTCTTTAATATCACTTCAAAGATCTGTCAAACCCTCACTAATGATTTATTTTCTCTAATTTCACACTGATTGCTCCTTTTATCCACCATACACTATAAAACAAAAAATGGTGTAATTCTGTAAGATGGTTGAATACATTTTCTCTGTTGAAATATTGCACTCTGTGGCCTATCTCATATCACATTTTAGCAAAAGGTTCAGTTTGGTAATAAAATAACTGCTCAGAAAGATGAGTGAAGTATTTTTCTTTCACAATTGACTGTGATGTGAATCTTGGAATGGCAGTTGATTTCTCATATCAGGATCATTTTGCTGTCCTGTTTGCACTCCTGGATTTCTCTATCTCCTTAATATGTTAACCAGAAGTATTCCCTATTTCCTCTTTTATCTCTAAGCAGATTCCTAGGGTTATTTTGTTTGGCTTGCATGGCTATTGGACCTGTCCCATGGGTTTCTGCATGACACACATATTTTATTGACCTCTGCATATGTAATAGATTCTTTCATTAAAAAAAAATGTCTGGATCGGGAATTAGTCCAGTCTTTGTTTGAAAAGAAACGTCTGCCATTTCCTGGTCTTCTGCAATATTTCTGTCCAAGTTGAACTTTAAACAACATAACTGGTCTTCAACAATATGTTTACTTGATATATATCTTACTTTTAAAAAAATTCTCCCTCTTATGGTTTGTGAGACAGAGAACAAGGCTGGGACATATTGTATCTGCGTTGGATCATTGCCGCCAACAAGCAAGGCTCTCCTCTGGATGGCCTAGATTGTTAAATTAACCCATGTATTTCAACAATTGTCTTGCTTGGCAATTTATCTTTGCTGATATTGATTTATTCCTGCCTAATTTTGTACAATTTATTTCTCAATATATTATCTTTGCTTGTCTCTTCTAAAATATACCTTCTATCCAGAGCCTTTCAAAAATGTAATAATATCTGCCTCCACTCTTTTCTCTGGCAGCTCATTCTAAATATTCATCACCCTCTGTGTGAAAAATTGATCCTCAGAACACTTTTAAATTTCTCTCCACTGAATTTAAACCTGTTCCCTTTAGTTCTCACAGCTCGTGCCAGTTACAGACCCCCACTCTGAGTGAAAAAGTTTCCCCCTCAGGATCCCTGTTAAATCTCCCCCCCCTCCCCCCCTACTCTTACCTTCCACCACTCACGCAGTCTTGCAATGAGAATGTGTGTGGGAGTTCAATACTTTTGGAGAAGAACAGAAAGGAACACATTTCATAGAGAATGGGCATCATTTGGAAGGCAAGCTGGGGACTAATGGCAATAATTCTGCTTGATATTCTCACCTAAACAATCATTTCATTGAATGAAGATAACTCTGGTTGGCATGGACAATGAGACCATAAACATATTTATAATGCTATGGAAATATACAGCATGCAAGGCAGTTTTTCCTTGAAAAAAATCACTACAGATGTACAAGAATGATTAAAAATATAGTCAAGAGATAAGATGCTACTTAAGAGGTTATTGGAAGTGCAATAAAACCCCTGATATCTGGCACCCTTGGGGATTGGTAGATGCCGGATAAGTATATTTTCTGGTTGCTTGAGACTTACTCTTAAAATGCCTTAACTAATAGACCTGCATTAAGAATAAATGGTTTAAAAGACAAAAGTCAAAAATACTATACTGAATTTACATTGAACAAACTTCACTTGAATGAATATATAAACCTTAAAGCATTTTACTTTATTTTCAGTCACATTCTTTGACAACCTTTAACCGTCACTGCATTAGCAGGTTCCTCACCCTCCACAGAGCCGTCCTTCAGACGAACAATAACATTATAGACAATGAACACTTCTAACCCTACCAAGTTTATAGATAAAGCCTCTGACCATGGTAGCACTTATTAAGCAGGGATAAAAGAACACTTTAAGAGAGTCACTCCCACAACAGCGAGCAGCATCAGCCAGCTCTTCATCCTGAGTGATGCCACGTAACCTTATTCAAACAGATGCTATGAGCAAAGCACGATCAAGGCTGAATATTTGCTCCCATCTTCACCAAGGGTTTATGTGTTCATTCACAGAATATTTACTTTTATCATTTTAAACTTGTGTATTTTTTAATCTATTATTTTATTCTTACTGTATATTTTGGCATATATGTCAAGGCGTGAAACCCCCAAAAATCTCCCAAAAATGGAGTTGACTTATATGCTGGATATACTTTTGAGACCTTAAATTCAGCTCAAAATCCAATACGCGCTGATCGGCATATAAGTCAACCCTTGAAAAACCAAAAAGAACCCAGCTGTGACAGGTTTTCATTGAGATTTATATTGAAAACAACTACAACACAATTAGCACCCTTCAAAATCACTGCCATCATCTGAAAACAACAACACATTTGGAACCCCTCAAAATCACTCTCATTTTCATCATCTGAAGCAAAGATGGTGACAAGCATATCCACACTCTCACTGTTTAAACAGTCATCATATGGGTACCAGTCTGTGTTGTCAGTGTCCCACAAAAATCATCTTCCATGCCATCAATTGCATGAGAAACTGCACTTTTTAAACAATTTTATCACGCTCTACTTAACTTTGTCCCATATCTTGAACACAAAGTTAAACAACATATCAAGTGATGTAACCTGCATTGCCCCGCCTTTTGTAAATGACTTTCCTGCACTAGACGTACATGTATTTCATTCCTCGCACACATGGTCTTTGAATGGCTTGTTCAAGCAGACATTGAGAGGTTGGAATATAGATGTCAAACCACCCGGGATAATCACCATGTAAATATTATGCAGTGCTAATCTACTTTTAGTCTTCCCAGTTAAGAAAAATATCCCAGACCAACAAACTCCGTTCTTTGCGTTAACCCCCATATTGTCTATACACAGTTTTACACCATTTTCATCCATCCATTTTTTTTCATGAAAACAGACAAACATACCTGCAGAGAATTTCATTTGCTGTTTAATTTTGCATTTAAGATGACCATGGGTCTTAACTTTGTCCCATTGTCCATGCACGATAACCTAGTCCTTTCATAGCTGGTACTTCTGCTTTGCAGTTTTAACACCTTCCATTCCACCATTCTGTTACCTATCATGTCAAACTTCATGGGGGTTTTGTTCATGTTTCCGATATTTGCCAATGCAAACTGGTTTTTCTGTCCGTTCCCTATAATAAACTGGTGAACTACAACTTTACAATCAAGATCTTTTGGTAGTTGCTGTGCAATTTTTGTTTTTTGGCATAATACCAGATTTTTCCTGTTCATGAAACGATTGCACCAGCCTACTGTAGCCTCAAAATCTTTAATGAGGTCTGGATGTAACTTGGTCCCCTGCAGTGCAATTTATTTCAGGCGACTGCAGCAATCTTGCCTCTGTTCACGTACCCATTCTGCAACGTGATTTTCCAACTCTGGCCAACGAGTGATTTCTTTTCTCAAAGAACATTGACTTTTTGGTATTTTTCTTAAAGTCACTTCTTTCTTCCTCCAATCTCTTACCAACTTATATATATATATATATATATATATATATATATATCAGATTTTCTTGCATCAGTGCAGTTGTTGGTTTTCTTGGTCATTTCTAACACATTCAACTTAAAGCTCGCTTTATATTTTTGTTGGGTGCTGTGTGGTGTCGATGAACCTTCCATGGGGGGGTTAACATATTCTCCAGTCAACGGCCCATCTCAGGCATCATGAGCTTTGGGGGTCAACTTATAAACTGGTCAATGGGTCACCTCAGACAGCTAGAAAATAGGGGTCAACTTATATGTTGGATATAATACAAAACCCTTAAAATGAAGTTAAGGGGGGATCGACTTATACTCTGGTTGACCTATATGCCAAAATATACAGGATATATTAAAATTTTTTTAAATTTATTTTCCTCAGTTTTTTGCCAGTTGCTTGAGGCAGCTGGTTACTTAAATTTATAAATTTATATTTAGATATACAGCATGGTAACGGGCCCTTTTGGCCCACAAGGCCATGCCATCTAATTACACTCAATTAACCTACACCTCTGGTATATTTTGAACAGTGGGAGGAAAGCAGACCCCCCGGGGAAAACCCATGCAGACACAGGGAGAATGTACAAACTCCTTCCAGACACCTTGGGATTCAAACCCCGGTCCTGATCGCTGGTGCTGTAAAGGCGTTGGCCTAACTGCTGCGCTAGCCGTGCCACCTGTCTACATTTACCGTGTCACTTTAATTCTGGGTACCAGGGATTTTACTGTATCTGCATTGCAACATTACTTTCTTTGACTGTCCCTTTGGAAGGAAATCTGTCATCTTACCCTGTATGGACTCTGATCTCCTTCACCTTCCACGGCCTAATTGAAACATTTTTCATTCTGGTTCCATATTTTAAAAAAAAATCACTCTCCTGTATATCAGAACATCTCATCCATCTGCAAATTATTATTGATAATGATATGGATAAGTTGAGCTCCAAGCAAGACTACTCACAAACTTGCCCTGACTACTAATTTTGTCTACCTTTGGTTCTCAATTACTTTGTTTCACATTTACTACTTCATTATAAAGTTTTGTTGATACCTGTAGTGCAATATCATGAAGTGCATACACAAACTACTTGTAGACTGTCCACTCACTGGACTCTATGTCAGTGTGAGAGGCAGAGAGCTTTGTTGATTTCCAGCAATGTGACTGCCTCGCTAACATTTGAGACCTCTGGTGGCCAGAGAAACTCCCAAATCAATTGCCAACTGCAGTTATGCGTATTTCATGAAAACTCTCATAGTAAGTAAAAACAGCTCCTAAATCAACATCTGTGAAAAGTTTTTCATTAGGATTTATGATCCTATTGTGATAACAATAGTTTTGTGTTCCTTAGCTTAAATGTATGTCTTTAAATGGTGAATACTGGTAAAAGCATTTATCTGTTAGAACTAGATAGAAGAGCACATTGCAAGGAGATTACTCAATGAGATGTCACCAGAAATTATTTCTGTTCACATTTTTTAATGTTAATTTGATGCTCCCATTCTTTGCTTTTAGTAACATCACCAAGCTCTGAGAAACAGTAGTCGTTCACTGGTCGATCAGAATCAGGATTCAGGTGATGGATAATCACCAGAAATATATAAACCCTTCTCTTTTTTGGATGTTTAGATTTCTAAAAAATTTTGATAGCATCTCAGATTTGCATTTTACTTTATTTTCTAAATTCTGATTCTCAGAAAAGGACCACATCAACTCAATTCAACGAACAATATGAGAATTGTACATTATCCATGACAGGTTACTTATTACTCCAGATATTTCTTTTAAAAAAACCTATAAAATTGTAAAAACTATCAAGGATTAGTATTGCTCGAGCTTTCAGAGGTAATAGTGAACAAGATTTGTTTGAAAACGCTTTTTGTA